>NW_023655252.1:47366-68053 GCF_015228065.2 Penaeus monodon
AAATAAAAAATATTAATGTTGTTGTTATTAGTATAATTGCAAAAAAATATATCATAGCTGAAATAATTGCAGTGATAATGATAATAATGATGATAATAGTTGCTATAATAATGATAAAGCTGATAATAATGCTGATAGTGATGATAAAGCTGATAATAATGTTGATAATGATGATAATGATGTTGATAACGATGATAATGATGATAATCATGGTAATAATAGTAATCGTGTCCATCTATATTAAAAAAATAAAAAAATCCCTAAAGTCGAAAAAAAAGCAAAATCTAGCGAAATATAGCCTTCTGAGAGAATACTCGAAACCCTGTTTTTTCGATTTCAATGATGATTTTGGCAATTATTAGGATAATAATAATAATAATAATAATAATAATAATAATAATAATAAGAATTGTATTAATCATGACATTAATTATGATAAAAATGAGAATGATGAAAATTTTCATAAAATTTTATTATTATTATTATCATTTTATTATTATTATTATTATCATTATCATTATTATTATTATTATTATTATTATTATTATTATTATCATTATTACTTTTATTATTTTTTATTACAAAAAATGTATTATAACTGTAATAAATACAATAATAACGATAATAATTGAAATGATGGTATAAATAATGATTATGAAATCGTTATTATTGTTATAACTATTATTATTATTGTTGTTATAATTAGTATAATTGCAAAAAATATATCATAGCTGCAATAATTACAATGATAATGATAATAATTGCAATAATTATGATAAATTTGACAATAATGATGATAATGATGATGAAAGCGATAATAATGATGATAATGATGATAATAATCATGAAAATTTCAGTAATCGTGTCGATTTATAATAAAAAAAAGGAAAAAGAAAAGAAAAAAAAAACAATGGCCGTAAAAGCGGGAAAATCTAGCGAAATATAGTCTTTTCAGAGTATACTCCAAAATGCCGTTTTTACGATTTCAATGATGATTTTGTCAATTATTAGGGTGATAATGATAATAATTATCAGAATTGTATTAATCATAACAGTAATGATGATAAAAAGGAAAATAAAGAGAGTTTCGATAAAATTTTCATATTATTATTATTGTTATTATTATTATTTTTATTATTATCCTTATTATTATTATTATTATTATTATTATTATTATTATTATCATTACTATTCCTATTATTTTTTTTATTACTTTTTTTGTTAGTATTATGAATCCAATAATAACAATAACCATGCTAATAATGATAATAATAATGATAGTAGTTCTCATGATATTGTTATTCTTTTATTATTGTCACTATTATTACTTTTAATAGTAGTATAATTAAAAAAAACAATTATCATAACAGTAATAATTACAATAATAATGCTGATAATAAAAATGATGATATAAATAAATATTATATAATAGTCATTATTGTTATTACTATTATCATTGTTATCATTATTAATATAATTGCAAAAAAATATATCTTGGATGTATAATTGCAATGATAATGATAATAATAATCATAATAATTGCAATAATAATGATATAAATGATAATGATGATGATAACGATAATAATGATGACAATGATGATAATAATCATGATAATAATAGTAATTGTGTCTAATCATAATAATAAAAAAAAGGAAAACGAAAAAAAAAAAAATCCAAAAGTCGAAAAAGCGGCAAAATATAGCCTTTTGAGAGTATACTAGAAATTGGCGTTTTTTTTATTTATTTCAATGATGATTTTGGCAATTATTAGGGTAATAATGATAATGATTATTAGGCTTACATTAATAATGACAATAATGATGCTAGAAATAAGAATAATAAGAATTTTGATAAAATTTTATCATTATTATTAATATTATTATCTTTATTATTATTATTATTATTATTATTATTATCATTATTATTATTATTATTAATATCATTATTATTATTATTATTATTATTATTATCATCATTATTATTATTATTACTTTTATTATTAGTATTATTAAAATTTTCAAAAATGTATCATAAATGTAATACTTACAATAATCATAATAATAATGACAATAATAATAATAATTGTCATGATATTGTTATTATTATTATTATTATTGTTGTTGTTATTATTGTTATTATTATTACTTTCATTAGTATTATAATTACAAAAATAATTATCATAACTATAATAATTAAAATTATGAAAAAAATAATGATTATAAAATCGTTAATATTGTGATTATTATTGTTACTACGATTATTATTATTGTTCCTATTATTAGTATAATTGCAAAAAAAGAAAAATAATAGCTGCAATAATTTCAATGATAATGATTATAATCAGAATAATAACAGTAACCGTGTCCATTTATAATAAAAAAGGAAAGAGAAAAAAATTCCCAAAACACGAAAAAGCGACAAAGTCTATCGAAATAAAGCGTTTTGTGAGTATATTCCAAAAGGGCGTTTTTCCGATTGCAATGATGAAAGAATTGTATTAATCATGACAATAAGGATAATAAAAATGAGAAAAAGGAGAATTTTGATAAAATTTGATTATTATTGTCATTGTAATTATTATTACTATAATTATTATTATTATCATTATTATTATTATTATCATTATTATTATTATTATTGTTATTATAATAATAATAATTATTATTATCATTATTATAATTATCTCTATCAATATCATTATTATTATTATTATTATTATTATTATTATTATTATTAGGATTACTTTTCTTCTTAGTATAATTTTTTAAAATGTATTATCACTGTAATAATAACAATAAGAATTAAGATAATAATTATAATAATATTAATAGTTCTCATAATATTCTTCTTCTTATTATTATTATTATAATAATAATTATTATTATTATTGTTATAATTATTATAATAATCAAAATTATTATTATTATATTATTATTGCCATAATTATTACTTTTATCAGTACTATAAATCCAAATTATTATAACAGTAATAATTACAATAATAACGATAATAATCCAAATGATGACATATATAATGATTATAAAATAATTACTATTGTTATAATTATTTTTTATCACTATTATTGTCGTTATTATTATTAGTATGATTGCAAAAATATATATCATAGCTGCAATAATTACAATGATAATAATAATAATGATGATTATAATTGCAATAATGACGATAAAGATGATAATAATGATGATAATGATAATGATAACGATAATAATGATGATAAAAAGGCGTTTTTTTCCATTTATTTGATGATTTTGGCAATTATTAGGGTAATAATGATAATAATTACCAGAATTCTATTAATCATGACAATAATTATGATAAAAGTGAGAATAAAGAGAATTTGGATAACATTTCATGATTATTAATATTATTACAATTATCATTATTATCATTATCATTATTATTATTAATAATATTATCATAATTATAATTATTATTGTTATTGTTATTATTATTATTATCATTATTTTATTATTATTATTTTATTATTATTATAATTATTATTATTATTATTATTATTATTACTTTAATTATTAACATTATTGCCAAAAAATATATTCTAACTGTAGAAAAACAATAATAAAAGTAATAAGTATAATAATAATAATAATAGTTATAATATTGTTATTAATACTATTATTGTTATTATTATCATTATCATTATTTTTAACTGGTAGTATAATTGTAAAAATAATTATTATAACAGTAATAATTACAGTAATAACGATATTAATTAGAATAAGATATAACATAATTATTATAAAAACGTTATTACTGTTATTATTATTGTTATTACTATTATTATTGTAGTTGTTATTAGTATAGTTGTAAAAATATATATTATAACTGCAATAATTGCAATAATAATGAAAATAATTGCAATAATGATGATAATAATTGCAATAATGATGATAATGATGATGATAATGATGAGAATAAAAATAAATATGACAATCATGATAAATAATGATGATCATAAAAGGAATTGTGTCCCTATATATAAAAAAGATAAAAGAAAAAATCCCAAAGTCGAAAAAAACTTAAAAATTTAAAACGAAATAAGCCATTTTAAGTATACTCCAAAATGCGTTTTTTTTCCCTTTTTGATGATTTTGGCAATTTTTGAAAAATAATGATAAGATTACCAGAATTCTAAATCATGGATAATGATGATAAAAGAAAATAAAGAAAATTTTGATAAAGTTTAAAGATTATTAAAATTATTACTATTATCATTAATTATTATTACTATAATTATTTCATTAAAACATTATTTTATATTATTATTTATTAAAATTGTATTATTATTACTTTTAAATTTTTAGTATTATTGACAAAAAATATATTATAAATGTAAAAAAAAAAAATATAATAATAATAAATATAAAAATTATGATAATAATTTTTAATTTGTTATTAATATTTTTAAATTTTTTTTATTTCATTATTATTTTTTTACTGGAGATAATTACAAAATAATATTATACAGTATTTAAAAACCTAATAACGATTTAATTAAAATAAAGATATAAATAATTATTATAAAAAACGTTTTTATTTTTTATTATTGTTATCATATCATCATTGTAGTTGTTATTAGTAAGTTTTTAAAAAAGTATTTCTAAAAGCAATAATTGCAATAAAATGATAATTATTGCAAAAATGATGATAATAATTGCAATAATGATGATAAAGGATAATGATGTAATGATGATGATAACGATAATGATGATAATCATGATAATAATGATGATAATAACAAAAAATTGTGCCCATATAAAAAAAAAGGAAAAAAAAAAAAATCCCCAAAACCCAAAAAGCGGGAAAATTACCGTAATAAGCCTTTTGAGAGTTTCTCCAAAGGTTTTTTCCCTTAATTTGATGATTTGGCAATTTTTAGGGTAATAATGGAAATGATTACGAGAATTTTATTAATCATGACAATGTGATGAAAAAGTGAAAAAAAAGAGAATTTTATAACATTTGATGATTATTATTACTATTACTATTATATTATTATTTCATTATTATTTTATTAATATTATTTTATTGTTATATTATTATTATTTTTTATTATTATTATTATTATTTTTACTTTAATTATTAGTATTATTGCCCAAAAAAAATTTAGAACTGTAATAAAAACAATAATAAATGAATAAGTATAATAAAAATAAAAATAATCGTTATAATATTGTTATTTTAAAATTTTTTTTTGTTATTTTTATCTATTATATTTTTACTGGTAGTGTATTGTAAAAAAAATTATTATAAACATAAAAAATTACGTAATAAATATTAATAAAAAGGTTTTAAATCAATTATAAAAAAGTTATTATTGTTTTACTAATATTGTAGTTTTTTTTTAGTATAGTTATAGAAATTTATTATAAAAACATAATTTTCAATAATAATGATAATTATTTTAAAATTTATGATAATAATTGCAAAAATGATGATAATGATGATAATTTTATTTAGTTGTTTTTTAGTATGTTTAAAAAAAATAATTTAAAAGCAATTTGCTAAAAAGATAATTATTGCAATAATTGATAATATTGCAATAATGATGTAATGATGATGATAATGATTAATGATGATAATGAGATGATAACGAAAAATGAGTAAATTTATAATAAGATATAATAACAAGAATTGTGTCCATATTAATAAAAAAGGAAAAAAAAAAAAAATCCCAAAAGTCGAAAAAGCGGCAAAATTTAGCGTAATATGGCCTTTAGAAGTTTACTCCAAAGACGTTTTTTACATTCTCTGATGATTTTGGCAATTATTAGGGTAAAAAAAAAATTTTTTACGAGAATTCTATTAATCATGCATAATATGATAAAAGTGAAAAAAGAAATTTCGTAATATTGTGATTATTTAAAACTATTACTATTATATTATTATTTTCATCATCTTTTTATTTTTATTATTTTAATATTATTATTATTTTTTTTTTATTATTATTATCATTACTTTTATTTTTAGTATTTTGCCAAAAAAAAATATTTGAACTGTAATAACAACAATAATGAATGTAATAATATAATAAAAATAATCGTTTAATATTGTTATTAAAATATTATTGTTATTATTATCATTTTTTATTATTTTTTTTCTGGAGAGAAATTTTAAAAATAAATTTTTATATGAGTAATAATTACAGTAATAACGATATTAAAAAAATAATGATGTAAAATATTTATTATAAAAAAAAGTTATTTTGTAAAATTTTTTTTGTTTTTATATTATTATTGTAGTTCTTTTTAGTATAGTTGTAAAATATATATGATAAGCAATAATTGCAATAATAATGATATTAATTGCAATAATGATGAAACAATTGAAAATGTGATAAGATGAAATGATCATGATAACGAAAATAATGATGATAATCAGATAAAAATTATGAAAACAACGGGAATTTGTCCATATATAATAAAAAGGTAAAAAAAAAAAAATCCTATAAGGAAAAAGCGCAATATCTAGCAAAATATCCTTTTGAGATATACTCCAAAATTTCTTTTTTTTTATTTTTTTATGATTTTGGCAGTTATTATGATAAAAATGAAAATAATTCCCAGAATTCATTAATCTGACAAAAATGTGAAAAAAGTGAAAATAAAGAGAATTTGGATAACTTTTTGATGAATATTAATATTTTACTATTATCTTTATTATTTTTTCATTATTATTTTTTATTTTTCTTTTATTTTATTATTTTTATTTTATTTTTATTATCATTATTTTATTTTTATCTTTATTTTATTTTATCTTTATTATTTTAATCATTATTTTATTATACTTAATTATAGTTTTATTCCCAAAAAATTATTGTTACCCGACCGCCTCGCCTCTGCCCCCAAACACAAGGAGGCTAGGCAGACGGCGTTTATCCACAGGGTCGTGAAACTAAAACAGCTCCAAGAGGACCAGCACCACGCCTCCCAAAACACCAGGGGGGAAAAACGCCAATGGCGAGCAGGACACAAAAAAACACAGAATCACAGTTTTTCCTTTATTTACACAATTTATTTACCCGTACACTTTTCTATGGGCCCAAATACGGGGGGAAACCAGCTGCCACACTGCCGATCAGTTTTAAAAAGGGGCAACAAAAAATTTATATCAGGTCACAAGGGCACACACGAGGTCTTCACAGGGCAGCACCCAACCGCGTCTCTCGGCTTGTTCCCCCCTCCTCCGCCACACCCACTGCGTCATTTTTCCCCAGGCCCCTTTCAGTTAACACAGCACAGGTCATCCTTTCATGTTAAACCCGTTTCGCACAGAGACAAAGACCCCGGCGTACACTTCCCCCCCTAAAAAGCAGACGCCCCGTTGCCTGACATACCAAAACTAAAACAAACTACAAAAAATTTTTTAAAAAAATTTCAGTTCTCAAAACAAAAATTTTCACCAGCGGGGTTTTCTTCGCTCTCGCTGGGGGTCCCCTTGGGGGAGGTGGGGGCTTTTGGTAGTTTGGGGGGCACCCAAGGGGTATCCCCTGCCCCAAAGCCCTGGCTCAGGGTCACCAGAGTCTGCTGCACGCCCTCACCATCCAAATGCTCGCCCCATCTGGGTCAGCGTTGCCACGTCCCATCGCCGCTAGGGGGGCAAGTATCTTCTTTTTCACCATGGCCCCAGGAAGTAACTTCCGGGCCCGGTAACCCACACCGGTGTGCCAATCCTGAAAAAGTCAGGCAAGGGCCCCACAAAAAACCCAACTCCTCCTCCCCGAGTCTCTTCGGGATGCTCCACTTCCTCAAAAGTGCCCACTTTTGGGGGGGGGCACCAGCGGGCCCCTTCAGGTCCTTAGGGGAAAAGTTAGCTCCAACACTGTAACTAACCTCTCCCCGGGCCCAAAAAGGCTCCCCCGACCGCTACGCCATCACCAGCTGCAGGTTTTAAGGGGCTCCATGGGGCCCCTTATTTCAGCATCATTTTTGACATTGACACCGGATTTAGACTCGTGGGGGGGCGGTGCAGTCGCTCAGCCGTAATCCCTCGCACAGCCAACCTCGGGAGCAAGGGCACATCTTCACCGTGCCCCCCCCCCTCCCCAGCTCCCCCAAGGTCGACCACGCCTTACTCTGCGTCAGGTTCAAGGCCAGCAAGATCTCGCCCAGATGGCCACATCCCCGGCACCCGCGCCCCTGTCCCCACGCCAATCGAGCCTCTATGGCCCTTGAGCTCACACAATGCCCCGTGACCCCACACAGTCTGTGGGCTCTGGAATCCTTTATGGCCAACATATCAGGCCGCACTAGGGTCTTTCGGGGCCCAGTGTCCACTGTCAGGGCCGGGTTTCCCCATCTCTAGCCCTCCACCTGCACTGCTGGTTCGACGGCGCAAACCCAAGTCGAGGCCAGGACCGGGGGACGGCGGGGTTTTTGGGCCCCCTTCTCACCCTGCCCGAGTTTCCGCCTGTCCCACTTCCTTCCTTAGGAACCTGGGGATGGGGGAATACCTACACAGTCCTTGCAGCACTGGGGGAAGGGCATAAAAAACCCCGTCCGGTTTGAGGGACGTTTTCTCCGCTCCCTCTGACATGACTACGTCTGTGCCCTACTCCCCGCACCCAAACCACAACCTTTGGAAAGTTCTCGGGCTCACCATTTTCAAGCATTTTTCCATTTTTACCCTTTCCCGGCCCCCGAGGTCACGGGGGGCTAACAGGGCCCCTAGGCCACCGTTCCCTTTCGGGAAGGCCTCGAACCCAAGGCCCTCGCCAGCGCCCCCGCGGTCCTCAGGGATCCCCTGCTTGAGTGATTTTGCACTCTGGCCCCTGTAAAAGCGCAACAAAAAAACGGGGGCCAGGACCACGACATCTCTTCCGCAGCCGCGGGGTAGAACCTCCTTCCCACGCCTCCACATCCTGCGCCAGCGGGGACAGTGTCTCGCCACCTCACGAGTCCGCTTTTAAAGTGGGCCCGTATACCTGGGGCCGGGTCGTGGTTTGCCCGAAACGGCGTTTCAAAAGCCTCTGCCCGCGGGTGTGAGGCCTTTTGGGGGATGCCGGCAATGCCCCAACCTTTCCCCCGCGGGGCCCCTTAGCGCTGTTACCAGCTGCAGGGCCTTCTTTCCTGGCTCCACCCTGGGGCAGATGCCAGCATTTCAAATTGGGCAAAATATCCCCCAGGCCACCCCCCCGTCACCAGCGGCTTACGCCTCACAGAATGTCTGGAGGCCGAGGGGGTGACACAACCCCGGGGGGGGGGAAGGGGGTGGGGAGCAACGGGGGGGTTGACCGGGGGCCGGTTTTTCCGCCCCCCTATACCCAAAAAGGAGCGGGTTCCCATGGGTTCCCACCTTTGTAGGACCACTGGCTGCGACACGACGCTGCGAGGCCCCGGGGGGTTTTCCCCCCCAGACCCCAGGCAGACCACAGTAAATCTGACCTCGGCACTGTTGCCAAACCTGTCTGCTTCTCGCTTGCAAAGTTACTACCCTCGTGTGCCGCCTTTCCCCCTTCACTTCCTCCCTCAGGCCCCAAAAACCCGCCCTTCGAGTCTGCACCCCTCCATCAGTTACCTTCACGCTGTTGCAGGCCTTTGTGTGTACTGCTGAGTTTCCATTTTACAATGCAAGTTCTCTGTAGCACCCAACAAGTCGGCAGAAAAGTTCCTCTGCCTTCCTTTCTTGCTCTCGACGAGATGGTGCGCCTGCTCGCGTGCCCCCTGTCATGCTCTTCTGCCCTTTTTGCCATTTCCCCCCTCATACGGCCAGCATGGGGTGTCAAGTCCATCTGGGCCCGCTTTTACCTCACTCGTGCCTGCTCATTATACCCCCTTCCCCCCATGGGTGCCACCATCTTTGGACGACAGATAAAAAGGGGGTCTCAAAATCAAATATCACAAATCCACTCCGCACCAAAAGTTACGCCGACCACCTGTCCTCTCCACCAACACAAGGCAGGCTAGGGAACGGGTTTTATACGGGTCGTGAAAACTGAAACACTCCAAGAGGCCCGAGCACCACAGCGTCCCAGAAATCCACGAGAGGAAACGCCAGTGGGGAGGCAGGGGGACGAAATAAACACAAAAGACACTTTCCTTTTTTTCCACAAGATTTACCCGTACCTTTTTATAGGCACAATAAGGGGGGAAACCAGCAGTCACACAAAAAAAAACAGCTTATAACAGGGCAACACAAATTTATTAGGTCACAAGGGCCACACACGAGGTCCACAGGGAGCAGCCCCAATGCGTCTCTTTACTTTTCCCCGCTCCTCCGCTCACGCCCTGCGTCTGTTTGCCCAGGTCCCTTTTGTTAAAAACACGTTTCGCACAGAGACAAGACCCACTGGGGTAGAATATTATAACTGTATAATAACAATAATAATAATAAATATAAAATAATAATAAAGTCGTTTAAAATTTTTATTAATATTTTTATTTTATTTCATTATTATTATCTTTATTGGTAGTATAATTTAAAAAAAAATTATAACAGTAATAATTACAGTGAAAACGATATTAAATTTCAATAAAGGGTATAAAATTATTATGAAAACGTTTTATTGTTATTATTATTTTATTACTATTATTAGTACTTTATTAGAAAGCTGTAAGTTATATATTATGACGTAATAATTCAATAATGTTTAAAATAAATTTCAATAATGATGGTGTGATGATGATAATATGATTATAACGGTAATAAAGCTGATAATCATGTAAAAATGCTAAATAAAAGGGAATGGTCCATAATAATAAAAAACTAAAGAAAAAAAACCCAAAATCGAAAAAGAGGCAAAATCTAGCGAAAAAATAGCTTTTTGGGGAGTTACTCCAAAATGACGTTTTTTTTTCCCTTCTTTGATGATTTTGCAAATTAAGGGTAATAATATAATAATTTCCAGAATTCTAAAAATCATGACAAAAATGATGATAAAGTGAGAGTAAAGAGAATTTTGATAACATTTGATTATTATTAATGTTATTACTATTATCATTATAATAATAATAATCATTATTATCATTATAATATTAAAATTATTATTACTTTAATTATTAGTATTTTGCCAAAAAATATATTATAACTGTAATAATAACAATAATGATAATAATAAGTATAATAATAATCATATTAATCGTTATAATATTGTTATTAATATTATTATTGTTATTATTTATCATTATAACTATTTTATCTGGTTGTATAATTGTAGAGATAATTATTATAACAGCAATAATGACAGTAATAACGATATTAATTAAATAATTATATAAAATAGTAATTATAAAAACGTTATTAATGTTATTTACTACTATTATTGTAGTTGCTATTAGTATATTGTAAAAAATATATTATAAGTGCAATAATTGCAATAATAATGATAAGAATTGCAATAATGATGATAATAATTGCAATAATGATGATAATAATTGCAATAATGATGATAATGATGATAATAAGATAATAATGATTACCAGAATTCTATTAATCATGATAATAATGATGATAAAAGTGAGAATAAAGAGAATTTGGATAACATTTGAGATTATTAATATTATTACTATTACCATTATTATTATCATTATTAATAATAATAATAATAATAATGAATAATGATGATATAAATAATAATAATAACAATAATAATATTAGTAATATTACTTTAGGTTATTAGTATTATTGTCAAAAAAATATATTATAACTGTCATAATAACAACAATAATAATAATAACAATAATAATAATAATACTAATTGTTATAATATTGTTATTAATATTATTATTGTTATTATCATTATTATTACTTTTTTATTGTAGTTGTTATTAGTATAGTTTAAAAAATGTATATTATAACTGCAATAATTGTAATAATAATGATGATGGTAATGATGATAATGATGATGATAACAATAATAATGATGATAATCATGATAATAATGAGGATAGTAAATGGAATTTTGTCCATATATAATAAAAAGGGAAAAAAAATCCCAAAAGTCGAAAAAGCGCCAAAATCTAGGGAAATATAGCCTTTGAGAGTATACTCCAAAATGACGTTTTTTCCCATTCATTTGATGATTTTGGCAATAATTAGGGTAATAATGATAAAATTACCAGACTTCTATTAATCATGACAATAATGATGATAAACGTGAGAATAAAGAGAAGTTGGATAACATTTGAAGATTATTAATTATTATCATTATTATTATCATTATTATTATTACTATCATTATCAGTTATTATTATTATCATCATTATTATTATTATTGTTATTATTATCTTTATTATTATTATTATTATTATTATTATTATTATTATTATTACTTTAATTATTAGTATTATTGGCAAAAAATATATTACGACTGTAATAAAAACAATAATAATAATAATAATAATAATAATAATAAACGTTATAATATTTTTATTAATATTATTATTGTTATTCTTATCATTATTACTATTTTTACGAGTAGTTTAATTGTAGAAATAATTATTATAACAGCAATAATTACAGTAATAACGATATTAATTTAAATAATGATATAAATAATTATTATAAAAACGTTTTTATTATTATTATTATTGTTATCTCTATTGTTATTGTAGTTGTTATTAGTATAGTTGTAAAATTATATATATTATAACTGCAATAATTGCAATAATAATGATAATAATTGCAATGATGATGATAATGATATGAATAACGATGATGGTAATAATGAATGATGATGATGATGAATATAACGATAATAATGATGGTAATCATATTTTATTAATTTGATGATGTTGGCATTATTGTTATTATTATCATTATTATTATTTTTGCTAGTAGTATAATTGTAAAAATAATTATTATAACAGTAATAATTACAGTAATGATATTAATTAAAATAAAGATATAAATAATTATTATAAAAACGTTTTTATTGTTATTATTGTTGTTATTAAATTATTATTGTAGTTCTTATTAGTATAGTTGTAATAAATATATTATAGCCGCAATAATTGCAATGATAATGATAATATTTGCAATAATGATGATAATATTTGCAATAATGATGATAATATTGCAATAATGATGATAATGATGATTATAACGATAATAATGATGATGATAATGATAATAATGATGATAATAACAGGAATTCTGTCCATATACAATAAAAAAGTAAAAGAAAAAAAAATCCCAATGTCGAAAAAGCGGCAAATTCTAGCGAAATATAGAGTTTGAGAATTTACTCCAAAATGACGTTTTTTTCCATTCATTTGATGATTTTGATAATTATTAGGGTAATAATGATAATTATCATTATTACCCTAATAATTATCAAAAATCAAAATTATCAAATTATTAAAAATTATTATAATAATTACCAGAATTCTGTTAATCATGACAATAATGATGATAAAAATGAGAATAAAGAGAATTTGGATAACATTGATTATCATTAATATCATTACTATTATCATTATTATTATCATTATTATTATTATTATTATTATTATTATTATTAGCATTATTATTATTTTTACTAGTAGTATAATTGTAAAAATAATTATTATAACAGTAATAATTACAGTAAAAAGGATATTAATTAAAATAATTATATAAATAATTATTATAAAAACGTTATTATTGTTATTATTATTGTTATTACTATTATGATTGTAGTTGTTATTAGTATAGTTGTAAAAATATATATTATAACTGCAATAATGGCAATAATAATAACAATTATTTCAATACTGATGATATAATTGCAATAATGATGATAATGATGATGATAATGATGATAATGATGATGATAATGATAATAATGATGATAATCATGATAATAAGGATGATAATAACAGGAATTTTGTCCATATATAACAAAAAAGGTAAAAGAAAAAAAATCCCAACGTCGAAAAAGCGGCAATATCTAGCGAAATATAGCTTTTTGAGAGTTTACTGCAAAATGTTTTTTTTCCATTCATTTGATGATTTTGGTAATTATTAGGGTAATATTGATAATAATTACTAGAATTTTATTAATCATGACAATAATGATGATAAAATTGAGAATAAAGAGAATTTGGATAACATTTGATTATTATTAATATTATTACTATTATCATTATTATTACTATTTTTATTATTATTATCATTATTATAATTATTATTATTGTTACTATTATTATTATTATTATTATTACTTTAATTATTAGTATTATTGCCAAAAAATATGTCATAACTGTAATAATAACAATAATAATAATAATAAGTATAATTATAATGATACTAATCGTTATGATATTGTTATTAATATTATTATTGTTATTATTATCATTATTATTATTTTTACGATTAGTATAATTGTAAAAATAATTATTGTAACAGTAATAATCACAGTAATAACGATATTAATTAAAATAATGATATAAATAATATTATATAAAAACGTTATTATTGTTATTACTATTATTATTGTAGTTCTAATTACTATATGTGTAAAAATATTATATTATAACTGCAATAATAAATATAATAATTGCAATAATGATGATAATAATTGCAATATGATGATAATAATTGCAATAATGATGATAATGATGATGGTAATGATGATAATGATGATGATAACGATAATAATGATGATAATCATGAAAATAATGATGATAATAACAGGAATTGTGTCCATATATAATAAAAAAGGTAAAAGAAAAAAAATCCCAAAAGTCGAAAAAGCGGCAAAATCTAGCGAAATATAGATTCTTCTGAGAGTATACTCCAAAATGACGTTTTTTCCATTCATTTGATGATTTTGGTAATTATTAGGGTAATAATGATAATAATTACCAGAATTCTATTAATCATGACAATAATGATGATTAAAGTGAGAATAATGAGAATTTGGATAACATTTGTTGATTATTAATATTATTACTATTTTCATTATTATTATTATTATTACTATTATTATTGTTATTATTATTATTATTATTATTATTATTATTACTTTAATTATTAGTATTATTGCTAAAAAATATATTATAACCGTAATAATAACAATAATGATAATAATAAGTATAATAATGATAATACTAATCGTTATAATATTGTTATTAATATTATTATTGTTATTATTATCATTATTGTAGTTGTTATTAGTATAGTTGTAAAAATACATATTATAAAAGCAATAATTGCAATGATAATGATAATAATTGCATTAATGATGATAATTACAATAATGATGATAATGATGATGGTAATGATGATAATGATGATAATTATGATGATAACGATAATAATGACGATAATCATGATATTAACGATGATAATAACAGGAATTGTGTCTATATATAATAAAAAAAAAGGTAAAAGAAAAAAAATCCCAAAAGTCGAAAAAGCGACAAAATCTAGTGAAATATCGCCTTTTGAGAGTATACTCCAAAATGACGTTTTTTCCATTCATTTGATGATTTTGGCAATTATTAGGGTAATAATGATAATAATTACCAGAATTCTATTAATCATGACAATAATGATGATAAAAGTGAGAATAAAGAGAATTTGGATAACATTTGATGATTATTAATATTATTACTATTATCATTATTATTAACATTATTATTATTATTATTATTATTATTATTATTATTATTATTATTATTATTGTCATTATTATTATTATTATTATTATTACTTTAATTAGTAGTAATATTGCCAAAAAATATATTATATCTGTAATAATAACAGTAATAATAATAATAAGTATAATTATAATGATACTAATCGTTATAATATTAATATCATTATTGTTATTATCATCATTATTATTACTAGTAGTATATTTGTAAAAAAAATAATAATAATTGCAATAATGATGATAATAATTGCAATAATGATGATAATAATTGCAATAATGATGATAATGATGATGATAACGATAAAAAATGATGATAATCATGATAATAATGATGATAACAGGAATTGTGTCTATATATAATAAAAAGGTAAAAAAAAAATCCCCAAAGTCGAGAAAGCGGCAAAAATCTAGCGAAATATAGCCTTTTGAGAGTATTCTCCAAAATGACGTTTTTTCATTCATTGATGATTTTCGTAATCATTAGGGTTATAATGAGTGTAATTACCAGAATTCTATTAATCATGACAATAATGATGATAAAAGTAAGAATAAAGAGAATTGGATAATATTTCATGATTTTAATATTATCACTATTATCATTATTATTATCATTATGAATGTTATTATTATTATTATTATTGTTATTATTATATTACTATTGTTATTATTATTATTATTAATATATTATTATTTTATTATTATTATCATTATTTTATTATCAATATTATTATTATTATTACTTTAATTATTAGTATTATTGCCAAAAAATATATTATATCTGTAATAATAACAATTATGATAAAATAAGTATAATAATAATACTATCGTTATAATATTGTTATTAATATTATTTTTGTTATTAATATTATTATTGTTATTATTATCATTATTATTATTATTTTTACTGGTATTATAATTGTAAAAAACAATTATTATAACAGTAATAATTATGGTAATAACGATATTAATTAAATAATGATATAAATATTTATCATAAAAGCGTTATTATTGTTATTATTATTGTTATTACTATTATTATTGTAGTTGTTATTAGTATAGTTGTAAAAATATATATTATAACTGCAATAATTGCAATAATAATGATAATAATTGCAATAATGATGATAGTTATAGTGAATTTCCCTGGCATCAGGCGGGTCACCTCGTAGGCTTCCCGCCTGTTCCCTGACGCTACGAATCTGTATAATAACTCTACGGACTCCTTCGCCCAGCAAGATGACGTGGCTTTGCTGTTTTATGTGTTTTTTAATAAGAGTGAATCTGTGTTTTTTTTTATATCCCCTGACTTACCTTCCCATTGGTCCGTGATCTACTTATACATCTACACCATTTCTACTGCACGTAACACTACTTATACACTACTACCTATATTCTGTACTTACCTTGCCTTATTCTTGCCTTTGTCTTAGACTAATTCACCTTTAGTTTGTTTCTCTCTCGTTTTTCTCTTGTGTTTTCCGTTTTCCCTCACGGATCTCTTTCTTTCACCTTTTCGTACTTCCTGTCTTTTAATTATTTCATGTGCCCATTTTTGGTATAGTTTTATTCTTTTTAATTTAAGTATTTTTTAAAAATTGTTTAAACACACCATACATATTAAGAAATAAAATTAATTGCATTATGGGTAAAAAACAGCAAGGGGGGGGAAGCCCAGTATAAAAATCAATCAGGTCGTCAGAGAGGAGAGGCTTTTATTTTGGTGACAGATTTTTGGTTTTTTAGCTGGTGATGGTGTTTTTCGGCTGTGGGGGGTTTGCCTCTTTTGTTAAAGAAAATTTTATGGTGTTTATCGTGAATTTGGTTAGTTCAAAAAGATTTGCGGGTATAAAGTATAAGGGATCTTTTTCATTTTCCCTTTTTGTAGCCAGTGATGTCATTTTATTTTTCTTTTTTTTTGTGATACGGGTCACTTTCAAACCACCCGAGACGAGGTCATCCCAAAATACCCCAAACCCACTGTGATACCTGTAGTTGGAAACAGCTACCAAACAAACATCTCAAAATCTACGAGATTTACCTCAGCGTAAGGATATTTTGGTGGCAAGCGGGGGAAATGGGTTTTGTTTGCCAAATTCTGACTCCAAGCGGTTAACTGTTGTTATGTTTTAAGGAGCTCATACGTTTTTCGTGCAGTTCTTAACCCGAGTCAGTAGTGGGTTTCTGTCACACATGGTTTTTTATTTTTTTTTATTGGTTTTTTTATTTGGTTTTTTTGTTCTTTTTTGGGTTTTTACTTTTTTTTATAGTATTTTGGTTTTTCTTATTTGGTTAGGGGGTTTTCTTCATTTTTTATTTTTTGGTTTTTTACGGTGTTTGCTTGGGTGCAAATTTTGATATTTGTTTATGCTTTTTTTTTGTGAATTGTAAGTGAATGTTTTAAAATGCTGTGTTTTTTTATCCCTGCTTCAGGAACTTTAAGGATGTTTTAATTAATGGTGTTTTATCCCTTTTTAGTAAATTTTTTAAAGCAAATTTTTTAATAAACGTCTGCTGTTTTATGCTGTTTTTAGGGAACTTTAAGCGAATTTTTTTAAAAAAGTCTGCGTTTTTTTTTTTTTTTTTATGGTGATTCTTATGCTTGCGCTGGAGGGTTTAGAAGGTTTTTACGAGTGTTTCAGTGGAAATTTTTTATGTTTTATTTTTTTTTTAGCAAATGTTTCATGACTGTGATTTTTTTTTTGTGTGTGGGGTTTTATAAGGCGTCAGTTTTTAGTGAGATTTTAGAAGTGTTTTAAATTTTTTTTGTGGTTTTTTTGTTTCGGGGCGATTTTACCAGAATAATATAAATGTGCTCTGAAGTCGTGATTTATGGTTTTGCTTGGGGACCGTGGATTAATCGTTTTTTTTGTAAGTTATGGGATACAGTGTTCAAAGACTTTTTGAGGGTCGTCTAGGTTTTTTGTTCAGCCTTGGATTGTTTGACTTAATTTAGTTTAGCCCGATTGGACACGAGCCAGGGCGAATAAGGGTGGAATGGGAAAACAAACAGCCTCCCCCCCCTTCGACGAGCCAGGAAGCGGTTCTGCCCCTTTTTTGGGAAAGGGAAAAACTCCCCTTCAGGGCAAGGTCTCCTGCCAGATTCGGATGGCAGGGGACGGAGCTTCCGGAAATTTTAGTGAGGGGAGCTTTTTCAAAAAAAACTTCAGCCCACTGGAGGTCCCGGTTGCGCTAGCAGAAAAGTGAGCTAGAAGCTCAAAATCTGTCTTTTGACCCCGTTTCTGTCAGGGAAGCACCCCCCGTTTAGTTTTTTGGGCAGAGGGGTCCCCAATTTCCCCAGTTTTGGCGGAAGTTAGTTCGCCCCCCCTTAAAGGAACCAAGAGGTTGAGAGCTGGCTTTGGATGGCGAAACCCACTCGACCCCAGCAGTTCAGTTTTTTTAAAGCTGCAAAGGGATGCAAGGGTGCGGGGAGTCATAGTAAATTTCCCCCCTTGAAAATTTGTATCCTGGCTTGAAATTTAAAGACAAGCTTTGGCAGAAGAAAGAGAACTGGTACGTCAGATTTTTACCGCGTGCTTCTAGTCGAAGCTACAACATGGCAAGCACTTGGATTTTTTTAACATAGAAAGGGATGGGTACCCGGGATTTCGGGGTTTCCCCCGGGCTATTGGGGATCCAGATGACCTCATCAGACGGGGCTTTTAGAAGGATTTCCCGATGGATCAGGGAAGCAGTTGTGGTAAAGGGAAAAGGCAGAGCTTGTAAAATTTTTTGAGACTACGAGAGAGTTTGGATCTCAGAGAAAGTGAAGGGCTGAGGTAAGCCTCCTTTGCTTTTGACCGATTTTTCCCACCAGGGTCTTTTCACACCTGGTAGACCCCCCTCGGAATTACTGTCGTACCCCAAGAGCCCCGGCATGTAGCTCAGAAAGTCGGGTCTTGGGCAAGGAAGTGTTTGCCTGTGGTGAGCCCGGTCACTTTGCACGGCAGTGCCCCTTTTTTTGCGCCCGGGGCGGGGGGCAGCGAAACCCCACTGGCGAGCAAAGAGGGGTGCAACCATGACTGCAAGAGTAAGGTTCCTGGAAAAAATGTGGGCCCTATGGTTTACTTAAGGGTGGTTACACTGGCCCTCGATTCAGAAATTAAACATTTTAGTGGGGAAATTTTCCCCCGATTGGGGGCGTTCCATGTTTTTTTTTCCCACTCGTCCCAAACGAGGGGAACCCGGCGATCCATCGTGTTCCCGTGGAAAAGTCAACCGTTGGAGTCTATAGTATAAGGGGATTTTTCAATTAAATTTATGCAAAAAAATTAATATAATATAAATAAATTACAATTTTTAATTATAATTGTAAATTATCATAATAATTTTTATTTAAATTTTTTTTAAAAAAAAAAAGAAAAAAAAATTTAATATATGTATTCATTTTACGGACGAACAAAACAAGCGCGCATATTTTGAAGAGGAAGAAAGTTTTCGTCATTTTGTAAAGAATGGGAATTCGGAAAACAATTTTTATCTTTTTGGGAAAATAAAAATCCAATTTTCCCCAAAAGGGGCTGCGGACATGTTTGTTTTGATGCTGCATCCAGGGACAAGCTGGGGGTTCTTTTTGTAGTGAACCAAAACGGATGGGTGGGGGGGTTCCAAGTCAGATAATCGTTGGATTCTAACGAAATAGTTTTGGTCAGTTAACCGTACCCCTTTTAAAGATGAAGGGTCAAGATGAAGTGTTTTGCGAAAGGGGTTGAGGTGACCATTTTCAAGGGGGTGGCGCAGGGGAAAAATGGGAAAAGATGTGAGAAAAAAAACTTTTTTAAAAAGAGTGAAAGGAGTTTTTTTGGGAAGACTTTCCCGTTTTGGGGAAAGTTTTGGGAATTTTTAATGAGCGATTTTTGTTTAAGCATAAAGTGGATCTTGGAGGTTTTTCCTTTTCTGGAGAAGTTCCCTTTTGGGGATGGATTTCTAGAGGTTTAATTTTAGGTCGAGTGTTTTCTGACCGGAGTAAAGAGGATTTTTTGGTCTGTAAGGGCAGAAGTTTCCCAATATGTTTTACGGATTCCCAAGTCATTAAAAATTGGTTTGGGTGAGTTACACCCCCCCAAGCTTT
>NW_023655252.1:68153-113036 GCF_015228065.2 Penaeus monodon
ATAAAAAAATTGAAAAATATATAAATTTGATAATTTATTAAATTTTAATATTAATAATTTATTAATTTATATATTAAATTTTATTTATAAATTATTATTATTATTTTATTTTATATTTATTATATTAATATTATTTTATATAATTTTTATTATTTTATATTATATAATTAATATAATAGATATAATCAAAAAAATTTATTTTAATATATTAATAATTTATTAATATATATTATAAAATAGTTATTAGTTATAATTGTAAATATATTATTATATTAAATTATTAATAATAATGTAATAAATGCAATAATGATGTAATAAAATAATATAGTAATATGATATATTGAAATAATGATAAATAATATATAAAAAGGTTAATATATAATTTATTATATATATAGAAAAAGTGTCATAAAAAAAAAATAAAAAAATCCAAAATCAAAAATTAATAATTGAGTAATATTATAATTGAATAAGTAAAATTAGTTTGATTAATTGAGAATGGAAAAATTTAGAATAATGATAATAATATAATTATAAATTATTATAAATATTATATAATATTAATAAAAAATTTATAAATATTATATTAATTAATTATTATTATATTATATTATACTTTTTATTATTTATCTAATTATTTTTTTCTTTATTTTATTATTTTAAATTATTAAGGTAATTAATTATAATAATTAAATTAGTATAATTAATAATATATCAATAATAAAACAATTTATAATTATTATTAATTATATTATTATATTTAAATATTATTATCATTATATTATTAATTATATTTAATATATTATTTATATAATATTATTATTTAAATATGATTAATTAATATGTATAATAATATATAATTTTTATTATTATTATTATTTTATTTAATTTATTGATTATTCATTAAAATATATATATATGAATAATGAATATAATAAATAAATATATAATTATAATATAAATTGATTAAATATAGGTATAATAATATATTTATAACATTAGTATAATTAAATTAATATTACAGTAATAATTACAATACATTTATTAAATGAATAAATAATATAAATAAAATTATAATTTTTATATGTATATAAAATATTAAATTTTATATATATTATTTATATTATATTATTATTAATTATTATTAATTGTATAATTCATATGATATAATTATATAATGATATAATTGTATATGTGATAAAATATATAATGATAATAAATTATAATATATATAATGATATATAAAGATAATGTCAATATGATAAAAATAAAAAAATAATATCAAAAATGTAAAGAAATAATCAATAAATATAACTGAAGTAAACTAAATATTTTTAATTAATTGATTTTTGAAAATTTGTAATATTATAATAAAAATATAATTATAATTAATGATTAAAATAAATAAGAATTTGGATAAATTTATATATTATTTATTTATATCATATTATTAAATTAAATAATGTTATTAATATTATTATTATTATATTATAATTAATTATTATTAATATTATTTTAATTATATTTAAATTATTATATTATTTTATTACTTTAATTTTTGATTATTCAAAAAATATATATAATTA
The DNA here is from genome assembly GCF_015228065.2 of Penaeus monodon. NCBI lineage: Eukaryota > Metazoa > Arthropoda > Malacostraca > Decapoda > Penaeidae > Penaeus > Penaeus monodon. The sequence goes on from NW_023655252.1 coordinate 69,740, forward strand.
ATAATAAAAATAATAATAATAATAATGATAATTATAATAATAATAATTTATAATATTGTATAAATTAATTATTATTATACTTATTATTTATTTTTATGGTAGTATAATTGTAAAAATAATTATTAACAGTAATAATTAAGTAATAAGATATTAATTAAATATGATATAAATAATTATTATAAACGTTATTATTGTTATTATTATTGTTATTACTATTATTATTTATGTTGTTATTATTACTAAAATTATATATAAATGAATAATAATAATAATATAATAATTGAATAATATGATAATATTTAATAATTTGTATTATGATAATATGATGATATATGATTAATGATGATTATAATGATATACAAAATAATATAATAATCATAATAAAAATAATATAAAGGAATTTAAATATATAAAATAGGTTAAGTAAAAAATTCCAAAATGAATTATGTGAAAATATAAATATCCTTAATTAGATAATGCAAAATGATATTTTTCCATCAATTGATATTTTGGCAATTATTAGTTAATATGATAATAATTATAATTTATTAATCATACATAATGATGATAAAGATGAGAATAAAGATTGGATAACATATATTATTAATATTATTATATATATTATATATTTTTCATATATTAATATATTATTAATTATTAATATATTATTAAATTATAATGATAATATATATAATATATTATTATAGATATAAATACTTTATTATTCTATTATTAAAAATTATTTTATAACTGTAATAAAAATAATAATTAAAAAAATTATTAAAATAATATAATGTTATAAAATTATATTATTATTATTGTTATTATATTATTTATTTTATTATATATTAAATATTATATTATATGAATATTAATAATAATGATAATAATGCAATAATGATATAATAAGAATTAAGCATATAATAATATAATGTTATAAATAAATTGATATGTATTACATAATAATGATATATAATAATAAATATTGATAATAAAGGAATTTTCATATATAATAAAATGGTAAAAAAAAAATAAAAGTTAAAAGAAAATTAAGAAATATACTTTTGAGATTATTTTATCAAATGTTTTTTCTTATTTATATGTTTAACAATTATTGTAATAATAATAATTAATAATTATAATATCAATAATGATGATAAAAATGATAAAGAGAATAATAGATATTGATAAATATATAAATGATATAATATTATAATAATTATATATATATATATATATTATTATTATTATATAATATTATGGTATATTATTAATAATCAATAATTGAAAATTCAAAATTATAATTATTTTAATACTTAATATATTTTTCCAATAATTTATTTAATGTAATAATAAATAATATATAATAATTAACATAATTAATAATACATACTATATATGATAAAGTGATAATAATAATTTGATAAATTAATTATTTTTATGTAGTATAATTGAAAAATAATTATTATAACATATAATTACATTTAGATTTAATTAAATAATTATATAAATAATATTATAAAAATTTATTATTATTATTTGTTATATATATTATTAGTTTATTATATAATTAAAATAATATTAGTCAATAATGAATATAAGAATTAATTAATAAATATAATAAATAATAATGTGATAATATATGATAATGATGATATATATAATAATATATATATATAATTGTATATATTATAAAGGATTGTATCATATATAATAAAAAAAATAAAAAAATAAAGTCGAAAAAGCGAAAATCTAGCGAAATATAGCTTGAAGAGTAGACTCCAAAATACGTTTTTTCAATTCATTTGATGATTTCATTATTAGGGTAATAATGATAATAATTTTCCAGAATCTATTAATATGACAATAATGATGATAAAAGTGAAATAAATAGAATTGGATAACATTGATGATTATATATTATTACATTATATATTATTATATATATATATATTTATTATATATATTATTATTATATTATTATATTTTATATATTATATTATATATTTTATCTATTACTTAATATTAGTATAAAAATATGCCAAAAATTATTATAACTGTAATAATAACAATAATATAATAATAAGATAATTAATAATATAATTAGTTATATTTGTTATTAATATATTATTGTTATTATACATTATTATATTTTTACGTAGTATAATGAAAATAATTATTATAACAGTATAATTACAGTAATAACGATATTAATTAAATATATTAAATAATATTATAAAAGTTATTATTGTATTATATGTTTATTACTATATTTGTATTGTTATTAGTATAATGTAAAATTATATATTATTACTGAATTATTGCAATTAATAATGATAATAATTGCAATATGTGATAATAATTGCAATAATGAATATTATAAGTAATGAAGATAATGAGATAATGATAGATAAACATAATGATGATAATCATGATAATAATGATGATAATTAAGATTGTGTCCATATTAATAAAAAGGTAAGAAAAAAATTCCAAAAGTCAAAAAGCGCAAACTAGCGAAATTAGCTTTGAGAGTAACTCCAAAATGAGTTTTTTCATTCATTTGATTTGCAATTATTGCTAATAAAGAAATAATTACCCAAAAATTTTATTAAACATGACAATAAGATGAAAATGAGAAAAAGAGGAATTTGGATAAAAATTTGATGATTATTAATATTATTACTATTATCATTATTATTATCATTATTATATTATTATATTATTATTTATTATTTTATAATTATTATTATAATATTATTATTATTATTATTATATTATTATTATTATTATTTATATATATGTATATACTATTATTATATAAATTAAATTTTATATTTTAATATATTAGTATTATTGCCAAAATATATTATAACTGTAATAATAACAATAATGATAATAAAAGTATGATAATAATACTTATCGTTAGAATATGTTATTAATATATTTTTGTATTAATATTATTATTTATATTATCATTATGATATTATTTTTTAATGTATTATAATTGTAAAAACAATTATTCTAACAGGAAGAATTATGGTTAATAACGATATTAATTAAAAATACGGATATAAATAATTATCATAAAAGCGTATTATTGTTATTATTATTGTATTACTATTATTATTGTAGTTGTTATTAGTATAGTTGTAAAAAAAATACTATATTATAACTGCAATAATGCAATATAATGATAATAATTGCAATAATGATGAGGTTATAGTGAATTTCCCCTGGAATCAGGCGGGTCACCTCGTAGGGCTTTCCCGCCTTGTTCCCCTGACGCTACGAATCGTATAATAACGCTACGGACTCCTTCCGCCCAGCAAGATGCCGTGGCTTTGCTGTTTTTATGTGTTTTTTTCCAAAAATAAGAGTGAATCTGTGTTTTTTTATATCCCTGACTTACCTTTCCCATTGGTCCGTGATTCTACTTATACATCTACACCTTCTACTGCACGTAACACTACTTATACACTAACTTACCTTATAGTCTGTCTACCTGGCCTTATCTTGCATTTTGTCTTAGGACTATTCACCTTTTAGTTTTGTTTCTCCTCTTTTTTCTCTTTGTGTTTTCCCGTTTTCCTCAGGATCTCTTTCTTTCACTTTTCGTACTTTCCTGTCGTTTTAATTATTTCATGTGCCCATTTTTGTATAGTTTTATTTCTTTTTAATTTAAGTATTTTTAAACTGTTTCTAACCACACCATACCACATTTAAGAAAATAAAATTAATTGCATATGGGTAAAAAACATCAGCAAGAGCGGGAACCCAGTATAAAAGTCAATCCAGGGCGGTCAGAGAGGAGAGGCTTTTATTGGTGACAGACCTTTTGGATTTTTAGATGGCTGACTGTGCTTTTCGTGCTGTGGCGGGTTGCCTCTGTTGTTTGAAGTAAGTGTATGGTGTGTTATCTTGTGAATTGGTTATGTTCGAAAGATTTGCGGGTACTTAAATGTATATTATGGATGCTCTTTTTCATGTTGCCTTTTAGTCAGCCAGTGATGTCATTATTGTTCTTTTTATGTGACTACGGGATCACTTTCAAACAACACGAGACGAGAGTCATCCTCAAAATACGCCAAAAAACCCACATGTGCATTACCTGTAGTTGGATAACCACGCTAACAAACAAAACATCTCTAACTATACTGAGTTATTTATCCACTTAACAGCGTAGGTATATTTGGTGGAAGCGGGGGAAAATGGCGTTTTTGTTGCCAATTCGATGACTCCAAGACGGTGTAACTGCTTTGTTATGTCGAAAGACGCTCATACGTTACTTTCGTGCAGTTCTTAACCCGTAGTCACGTAGTCGGTCTGTCAACATGGTATTTTTTATTTATTTTATCGTGTCTTTTTTGGTTTCTTTTGTTCTTTTTTCGGTTTTATCTTTGATTATTAGATTTTTGGTTTATACTTGATTGGCTTAGTGGTTCTTCAGTTTATGTATTCTGCCTGTTTTATGCCTGTTTTTAGTGAATCTTTAAGCGAATGTTTTAATAACTGTCTGCGTGTTTTTTTTTTTTTTTTATTGGATGATTATATGCTTGCGCATGGATGGTTTAGAAGTGTTTTTACGGAGTGTTTCAGTGGAAATTTTATGTATGTTTTAGTATTTTTTTTAGCAAATGTTTCTATGACTGTGATTTTTTTTTGTGTGTGTGGGTGTTTTATAAGTGCGTCAGTTTTAGTGAGATTTTAGAAGTGTCTTATAAATGTGTTTTGTCGTGTTTTGTCTGTTTCTGTGCGTGTTTACCATGAATAATATGAATGTGCATCTGAAGTCTGTGATTTATAGTGTTTGCTCTGAGACCGTGTGATTAATCGTATGTTTTTGTAAGTTATCGGGTAGTACAGTGCTTCAATAGACTTGTTGAGGGTCGTCCTAGGTGTTTTGTTCAAGCTTGGAGTTGCTCTGACTTAATTTTAGATTAGCACGATTCGGACACGAGCCATGGTCGAATGAAGGTGGAAGTCGGAACAAAACAGTCCGTCCCGCCCTTCGACGAGCCAGGGAAAGCGGCTTCTGCTCCTTCATTAGGAAGAAACGCCCCTTCAGGGAAAGGTCTCCGCCAGATTCGGATGGCGAGGCTCGAGAGACTTCCGGAAATTTCAGTGATGGAAGGAGCTTTTTCAAAAAATCTCTCAGCTCACACGAGGTCCAGAGTCTGCGCTAGCAGAAACAGTGAAGCTAGAAAGATCAATATATCCGTCTTCGACCACCGTTTTCTGTCAGGGGAAAGCACCCCAGTGAGTTTGTGGTGCAGAGGGATCCAATTCCTCAGTTTAAGGCGGAAGTTAGTCTGCCCACCCCTTAAATGAACCAAGAGGTTGAGAGCTGGCTTCGAGTGTCGAGAACCACACTCGACCTCAGACGATTTCAGCTTGTATTAACAAGCTGCAAAGGCTTCATGCAAGGGTGCGGCAGACTCAAGTAATTCTCCCCTCTTTGAAAATTACTGTATCGTCTTGAATTTAAGACAAGCTTAGGCAGAAGATAAGAGGAACTGTACGTCATCTGATTTTTACCGCGTGATTCATAGTCAGAACAGCTACAACCTGGTCAAGCAACCTATGGATTTATTTAACATTAGAAGGTATGGGTACCAGGGATTACGGGATACCCTCGGGCTATTGGTGATCCAAGATGACCTCATCAGGACGGGTTCTTTTAGCAGGACTTTCCTCGATGGATCAGGGAAGAGTTGTGGTAAGGAAGAGGCAGAGCTTTGTAATTCTTGTTGAGACTACGCAGAGAGTTTGGGAGTTCAGAGAAAGTGAAGGTCTGAGGTAAGACTCTCCGATTGCATTAGACCGATTTTCCGACCACGGGCTCTTGCAGCAGCCGTGTTTAGACCCTCCTCGGGAAGTACTGTCGCTACCACAAGAGCCACGAGCATGATAGGCTCAGAATGTCTGTCTTGGATGCAAGGAAGTGTTTTGCCTGTGGTGAGGCCAGGTTCACTTTGCACGGCAGGCCCTTTTATCGCGCCATGGTCGGGCGTGGCAGCGGAATACCGTCACTGCGAGCAAAGAGGTGCTGTCAACCACTGACTGCAAGAGTAAGGTTCCTGAGAAACCTGTAGGTCGCCCTATGGTTTACTTAAGGTGTGGTTACACTGGCCATCGATTCATGAAATCTAATCATTTTGAGTGGAATTTGCCCACCGATTGGTTCGTTCCACTGTTTTTTGCCTACTCGTCCGAAGCGATGGGGCAACCCGTCGATCATCGATGTCCAGTGGAAAAGTCATACTCGTTGAGGGTCTATAGAACATGATTTATCTTAATAATATTATGCATTATAATTAATTATATATAAATAAATTAAAATTTATTAATTATAATTGTAATTATTCATATAATATACTTATATAAAGTATTATTTTTAAAAAATACAAAGAAAAAACAAGCAATATATCTTGTATCCTCATGTGACGGACGAACATAAACAAGCGCGCATATTTTCGAAAGAGGAAGAACGTTTCTCGTCTATTCTGTAAAGAAGTGGGAATTCGAAGCAATTACTTATCTTTTGAGAATATAGAACATCCATATTACCCCAAGAGGGACGGCGGACATGATTTGTTTTGATGCTGCTATCCCAGTGGACAGAGTGGTGTTCTTTCGTAGTGAACCAAAAACGGATAGTGGGTGGGTTCCAAGTCACTGATATCGTTGGATTCTACGAAAATAGTTGGCAGTCTAACCGTACCTTTAAATGATGAATGGTTCAAGATGAAGTGTTTGTCAACACGGGGGTCTGAGGGACCACTGTCAAGGGATGGCGCAGGAAAAGAATGGGAATAAGATGTGAGAAAAAATCTTTTTAAACTGAGTGAAAGGAGTTTGGTAAGACCTATTTACAGTTCGGGTGAAAGTTTGGTAATTTTTAATGAGCGAGTTTGTGTTAAGCATTAAAGTGTGTATCTTGGATGGTCTTTCCTTTCCTGGAGAAGTTCCTTTGGGCATGGATCTTCTCAGATGGTTTAATTTCAGGCTCGAGTGTTTTTCTGACCGGAGTAAAGAGGATTTATTGGTCTTGTAAGGTCAGAAGTTCCCAATATTGTTTTACGGATTCCCAGTCATTACAAGTTGTGCTTGTTGAGGTACACCTCAAGCAGTCAAGGTCACTACCTGCTTCACAGAGTAGACTGTTGCTCTACCTGCTTTTGTGCCGCCTCGTTGTGGGCGCTTGTCCAAATGTAGCGTCCTAGGGGCATGCAAAGCGGCCAAGGAAACTTATGGTTTCTGGTATTGAGTGTCCCTTGGTGGTTTCCTAGGTCTCTAAAGAGGTTTAAAGAGGGGCCGCATTAAGTCTGGCAGTAAAATGAGTACTGCACGCCCTGTAAAGTTAAGAAATGGCATAGTTAGCTAGTGTTGAAAACATTGCACAGGTCTTCTCACCTGAGGCTGGAAGCCACATGGTGTAGATGACAAGCAAAATGAAGGTGATGTTAGTGTATGGAAAAACGTGAAAAAGTGGCCAGTGTCAGTGGTGTAGATTGTTGAAAATGCCAGTGTCAGTGCCCCAAAAAAAAGGTGCTGTTGAATAGTGCAGTGCCAAATAGAACCAAAATAGGTTAAAAGTGCTGCAAATAAGAAAGGCTAGCATTCGTGGAACTCTTTCCAGTATGCTGAAGAGGAGAAGCGTTGGGGGCAGAGCTCTTCTTGGGTGATAATGGTGATCCTGAACTGGTGAGGGATTTATTGATGATGACTTTGACAGCTTTGATGCTGTTGTGTGACTTTGGGAGTGCAGATGATTACATCATTTGCCAGAGTGGATCCCCAAAAAAAAAACCGTGCAAGTGCGACACAAAACCCACCACTTGGTTTTTGCCTACTCATCCGAAGCGCATGGGCAACTGTCAGGTGCAGATACTAATTGCCGGAAGATGAGTTCAGCTGGGTGTATGCTGAGCTTGGTGATCTTTTAAGTAGGTTGATCTGGGCCACCTCACTCTTGGGCAGCAACAGCAGCTGAGGCAGGTTGCTAGTTAAAGTAGGTGACATTATTAATGGCAGCAAGTAGGAACTGTACCTGGTATCACATACTAGAAAAACGAAAGAGGGTGAAGGTCCACTATGTGCACGGCACTGGCGTCCTCCCAGAAACCTCTAAAACAGTTTATTCAGGAGAATGTGGAAAATATGCTTGCACAGGGAGTTATTGAGCATTCCACCTTCTCCTGGCATTCCCCTATGTTTTGTCAGAAAGAAAGATGGGTCTACCCGTTTATGTATCAGGAATACAGAGGTCTCAACAGCATTACAGAAACAGGATGCTTACAATGCCACGCATTGCTGAGCTTATTGATCAAGCTGGCATGGAACATGTGGTTCACTGCTCTGGATGCTCGCATGCCTACTGGACAGTAGATATCAATCCAGATGATAAGGCCAAAGGACTGCATCTCAGTGGGCATCGACTTTTCCAGTTCAGGAAGTTCGCCATTTGGGTGGCAACCGCCCCTTCGACATTTCAAACGGGCTGTTAACTGTGTGCTTTCATCTGTTTTAAGCAGGCACACATTGCCTATTTAGATGATGTGGTGGTGCACCGCAGTAATTTGTGATGACCATCTGAGGCATTGGATGAGACTCTGTGTCCTTTTAAGGGCAGGGATTTAGTTTAACATTCAAATTTCCTGGGCTTAGATCTCGCCCAAGGTGTGTAACCTGATCCAGATAAGGTGATTGCAATTCAGATGATGCCTCAGCCTAGGAACCAAAAGAAGTGCGACTCTTTCTCGGGTGTACATGCTTCTTAGGAAGCATATTAAAGATTATTCAAATCTTGCAATCACCACTTACAAGCCTGACACGCAAAGATACGAAGTTTCTCTTGGGCAACAGAAGAAAATGCCTTTCCAGAACTTGAAGAGGCACTTATTTCCGCCTCAGTTCTCAGTAAGCCATATTTTGACAGGCCCTTTGAGGTTCATACCGTGCATCGGGTGTGCAATCGGCGCTTGCTTGATGCAATGTGATGATGAGGGGGCGCTTGCGGACTGTTGCAGCCTTCAGCCGCAAACTCAGGAATGCTGGGACACGGTACCCGCAATTGATTGTGAGGCCCTTGCAGTAGTAGAGGGGGTAATAAACCTTCGAATGCTAGTGTATGGGCGCCGCTTCCTAAATCTACACAGAACCATAGGCCTTTGACCTGGTGTTCAGTAGGAAAGACAAAAGTCTGCGTATGACTCGGTGGTCGCACGAACTTAGTTTTATAATTATGTTCTGAAATAACCAAAACAAGGGACTCAAACATCGTGTCCCAGACCAGTTTGAGTCATGCAGTGGCTGCAACGGAACTGCCACAGCGTGATCCAGACGATCTGGCGTCGTCCCCAAAACTCTAGGATCCCCGTGGAAAGAGGTGATTAGGTATTTTAGAGGAACGGACTTACCACGTCGTCGCCTTCCTCTTTCTCTGAAGATTTTGAGCTTCGAGATGGAGTTCTGTATCATGTCCGCTCACCTCCCGGATCGAGTGCTTCATCAGTTGGTTGTGCCAAAGGCACGTAGAGGCTCTGCCATGCAATTGGCCTCATGCAGGTGCAACAGCAGGGTCACCTGGTGTTTACAGGACGTGTGTAAGCTTAGGGATTACTTTACTTCCCTAACATGTTGGGCAACAGTGAGAAGAAGACTGTTGGTAATGTCAATCTACCAGGAATGTAAGGGCATGGCTTAGCGTGCTCCTCTTGCTGCTGCACCACAGGCCAGTTACCCACTGGAAAGGGTATTGCAGACCCCATTTGGTAAACTTGAAGTGTGACCTCGCAAGGTAATAAATATGTATTGACTTTAATAGACCAACTTTATTATTTATTAATCAGTTTGTGACTGTGTTTGGGCCACCTCGTCTATTGCAAACAGACAATGGCCGAGAATTTAAAAACAATTTATTTAAGAGGGTTGTGAGTCGGCCAGTGTAAAAACCATTTGTCACTACTGCTTTCCATTCCACAAGCTATGGGATGAGTGAACGCACCCAACCGGAGTGGTGAAAACGCCTTGCCAACACTTCTAGAGCGCTTCTCCTTAGAATGGGAGAACTTTTGCATTATGTTCGTTTGGCCATGAATAGTGCAGTACACCGTTCAGTGGGTGATCAGCCTCTATAATGATGACTGGACATACTGGAACCTAGCCTGTTGTGCAATAGCAATACGAGGAGGATGATCATGAAGCCAACACAATCTTGTGCTGCTAGGTTAAGGAGAGCTAGAGAGATTGCCGTGAGACGTCAGTGCAGGCCAGAGAGGGTTGGTCCCGGGATTATAATCGGCGAACCCGAAAGTTCTCCACCTTTGCTGCTGAGGTCGGTGATCTAGTCCTCTTTAAAGACTTCTCGAATGGCGGAGTAGGACGGCGTGGAGCCCTTGGAACCTCGTTGGCTTTGGTTGGTATTATTAAAAAGACCGGTCCAATGTAACACGGTTGGGTCAGATTACTGTTCCTCCTTACAAGGAGAAGATTTACACCTCAATCAGCTGAGGCTACAGAACGAATGATGAACTCCAAATGCAGATGGCCGAGCTAAATGAGGATGGGACGTGGACGATCCTCTCCTTTAGATGATCGACCGGATGATGATCCTGCAGCTGCTCTCTTGGCCTCCTATTGCCGACCTCCTGACGATGGTTAGACTAGATTGGTCTCCCTCTTTGCTTTTGCTTGAAGGATTATGCCAGTGAGAGGTTTTGTGATATGTGTGCTAAGTGTTTCGTGTTCTAAGAAATGGAAAGTGCTCTGAAAATGAATTAGTGTTTGAAAATTGGTGTATCAAGTGTGCGTATTAACATTATTATGTATCGTGTATTAAGCCGAGTTGTATTCTTCAAGCCCAAGTCGGATTATGGTCTGTATTCCACGACAATGTATGTACACTTTGCCAACATGTGGTTGGTCTTCTTGACCTTTTTTATTTTAAGCTTTAGTTTGTATTTTTTTTGTTCAAGTTAGTGCTAGATTTTAAATGTAATTTGGATTTGTATAATTCTTAAGTTTGTAGCTTTTAAGTCTACTTCTATGTTTTTGTTTAATTTGTATTTTTATGTCCTTTATTTGTAAGATTAATTTTAAGTTTATTATTTTTAAGTTCCTTTGCATTTAAGTTTTGTATTTGATCTTAAGTTTGATTGTTTCATTTTATCTTGTGTTTTATTCTATATTTGGCTCAATGTTCTTAATTTTCATTTTCGTTTAATTCTGTCTCTTTCTGTTCTTTCAGCTTTAGTGTGGAATGCCTCAGGTTCGTCGCTCTTCTTCCCTTTCATTCTTTCGACTTCATCCTTCGATGCCTTTCTTCCGTCTGGTCGTTGCATTCCGATCTATAGATTTATCAGTGGCATTCTTTCAGGAGTTACCTTTATACAGGATGAAACAGTAAATGCCATACACTAATTCCAGTCTCTTGCAGTGCGAGTTCCTTGTGCACTTTACGTTCCTTTTGATGTCCATCGCAGTGTAGAAGCCGCTCCTCCGAAGGGTCGTGGGACGGGTCGTGGTGACCATGAGTGCTAGTTCTTCTGACCGTGGAATTCCCTCCTCCCCCGGTGAGGTGGCCTCGACCGACTCCTCTCGTACCTCTCTGCTTGACCCTCTGATGGCTGCAGGACCCTGTCTGATCAGTCGAGAGTGGCTGACCGGCCGAATGCTAGGGGTCTCAGAAAAACAGGCAGTGGCAGTTCTGTGTGCGTCGAGGCCGAGAGGGAGGCGTCCGAAGTCAGGCGGGGAGGGAGTGTAGTGAATTTCCCCTGGCATCAGGCGGGTCACCCCGCAGGCTTCCGGGCCCCCTGCTCCCCTGACGCTACGAATCTGTATAGAAACTCCACGGGACTCCTGTCGCCCGCAAGATGACATGGCGTTGCTGTTTTTATGTTTTATAATAAGAGTGAATCTGTGTGTTTTTTTTGTATCCTCTGACTTACCTTTCCCATGGTCGTGATTACTTATACATATACACATTTCTACGGATTTTTGGCAATTTATTAGGGTAATAACGATAAATGATTATTAGTATTATTGCCAAAAAAATATATTATAGCTGTAATAATAACAATAATAATAATGATAATAATAATGCTAATCGTATAATATTGTTATTAATATTAATTTTGTTATTATATTCATTAGTAGTATTTTTACGGGTAGTATAATTGTAAAATAATTATTATAACAGTAATAATTACAGTAATAACGATTATTATTAAAATAATGATATAAATAATTATTATAAACACGTTATTATTGTTATTATTATTGTTATTACTATCATTATTGTAGTTGTTACTAGTACAGTAATAAAAATATATATTATAACTGCAATAATTGCAATAATAATTATAATTGCAATAATCATGATAATTGCAATAATGATGATAATGATGATGATAACGATAATAATGATGATAATCATGATAATAATGATGATATAACAGAATTTATGTACATATAAAAAAGGTAAAAGAAAAAAATCTCAAAAAGTCGAAAAAGCGGACAAAAATCTAGCGAAATATAGCTTCGCGAGTATACTCCAAAATGACGTTTTTTCCATTCATTTGATGATTTTGGGCAATATTAGGGTACTAATGATAATAATTTAACCAGAATCTATTAATCATGACAATAATGTGATAAAAGTGAGAATAAAGAGAAATTTGGATAACATTGATGATATTAATTATTATACTATTACCATTATTATTATCATTATTATATCAACATTAATATTATTATTTTATTATTATATTAGTACTTTAATTATTTAGTATTATTGCCAAAAAATATATTATGACTAATAAATAACAAAATATAATAATAATAATAATTATAATAATAATAATAATAATTCTTATAATATTGTTATTAATATTATTATTGTTATTATTAATCATTATTATTATTTTACTGGTAGTATAATTGTAAACATAATTATTATAACAGGAATACATTACAGTAAATAACGATATAAGTAAAATAATGATCTAAATACTATTATAAAACCGTTATTGTTGTTATACTATTATATTGTAGTTGTTATTAGTATAGTTATAAAAATACATATTATAACTGCAATAATAGCAATAATAATTGATAATAATTGCAATAATGATGATAATAATTGCAATAATGATGATAAATATTCCAATAATGATGATAATGATGGGGGGATGGTAATGATGTAATGATGTAATGATGATGATAACGATAATTTTGATGATAATCATGATAATAATGAGGATAATAACAGGAATTGCGTCCATATAAAAAGGTAAAAGAAAAAAATTCCCAAAAGCGAAAAAGCGGCAAAAATCTAGCGAAATATAGTCTTTTGGAGTATAACTCCAAAAATGACGTTTTTTCCATTCATTTGATGATTTTGAAAATTATTAGGGTAATAATGATACATTACCAGAATTCTATTAATATGCCAAAATGATGATAAAAAGTGAGATAAAGAGAATTTGGATAACATTTGATTATTGATATTATTACTATTATTATTATTATTATTATTGTTATTATTATTACTATTACTTTTAATTATTAGTATTATTGCCAAAAAAATACTTACCAGAATTTATAATCATGTGACACTAATGATAATAAAAGTGAGAATAAAAGAGAATTTTGATAACATTTCATTCGCCAAAAGAAAAAAAAAAGAAAAATAAAGATAAAATAAATATTTTTAGCACCCATTCTTATGTTTTTTTTATGTTTTGCTCTATTTCTGATTTCCTTATTACAGGGAATAGTAAAACCTAGAGGTTATACATTTCTTTCTTCCTTGGTTCTACTGTACTTACCACTGTCGTCATTAGCATTCGTCTATTAATGAAATACTCGTATGATAATGGAGTTGTTATTATTATTATTATTATTATTATTATTACTATTATTATTATTATTATTATTATCGTTTTTATCGTTATTATTGACTGTCATCATTATTATTATTATTGATTATTTACGTAGTAGAAATAATAGTGGTAGTTGTCATAATAGGAGTTCTGGTATCATAATGATATTATTAATTATAATAATGACAAAGAAAATAATAATTAAAAATAAATAAATTAATAAAATAGTAATATAATGATACACGAGTTTCTCCTATCTAGTCTCTAAATCCACGTTTTCTACGTCTACGCCTCAAAGAAAAATGTAACCTTTGCATTTCATGTCCTTCTTTAATTAGTTTGGAAAAAATCGTAAGACATCTACTACTGAAGTCAACCAGCAAAATGTTTCGTTGTAGGTATATACGTAAATGAAATGTGTTTTTAGTGATCTGTATATGAACACTACCAATTATTTTACGTTATTTTTTCCTCGTCTTTGCTCTGTGACGAATTCTTGAAAACCTTGATTTACTTCTTTCTTTATATCTTGGGCATATCTGCTAATTGAAGCGTTCAAAATGTATAAACTCCAACGTATCTGATAGTACCAGCGAAAAAAGTGATTTGGCAAACCAAATAACACTTAAAATGAAGACAAAAAGGATATACTTCCCTTAATCAGAACACCTTTGGTAAAAGGAGGGGAATTAAAAAACCGTAATTATATTTTAATTTCAATGTGTATTTTTATTGTAAAAAGCCAATACAGTTGAAGATGCAGACTAATATTTATACTGCGCGTATTCCGTTTCATCCTTGAAAACCAGGATATCCACTTTCCAAACAAGGGGGGAATATCATGTAGCATAGGGCAGTTCTCTTTATCCAAACTCACATTCCTTTTTAAGAATTTTCCGTTCATATTCTTGTTTATAATATCATTAAAAAATCTGCGTCATTATTCTCTTTTTTTACCCTTTTTTTAATTGGGCCTTCCAACCCAAAGAGGGACTTTCAAAAAATGAGACAGATGGTTCACAGAATATATGCGACGACAAGTAAAACATCATGAGTGAAAACGATTTGCACGGTTGATATTTTTAGGTAATAAACAAATACATATAATGCTAACCTAACTGCTTCTGGGAAGCAGGAGCAGTAGCCATTTATTGAAGCCAAGGATGAAGTATCAGTAGAGTGTTGAGCACAGTTATTCGTACTTCATTCCCTTTCGGTAAGCGTGTTCCTTGGCTGTTCACAAAGATTTTTAACTGAATTGAAAGTTTTGTGTTCTCATTTCAAATGACTTGTATATATTTGCCCTAATACGAGACCCAGACACGCGCCCCGCGCGCTCAAAAATAATATATATTATAGAATACCTTTTAATTTCAGGCACAGCATTTAAATTTTACAGCAAAAATATGATGTATGGATTAATTCTAAATATATGATACATTTCGGATTATCATTATTGCAACCATTTCATTTTATTATTATTATCATCATGTTACAACTATGTATCAATATACAATCAAACCATCAAATGCAGGGTCAGGGAAAGGCCTAAAATCCTTTCTGAACAAGTTATTGGAACTACGTACCTCTATAATGAGTTCATATCACCTTCATCAGCAGCAAAGAGAAAAGGGTAAGCATGAAGAATCAGAGTAAAAAAACAAGAGAGATTTTGCGCAACAGCGGCTGAAAAGAATAGTACCAACTATTAATATATATATATATATAATATATACATAATATATATATATATATAATATATATATATATATATATATATATATATATATATACAATGTTTTTTTTTTTTTTTTTTTTTTTTTTTTTTTTTTATTTTTTTTTTTTTTTTTTGAGAAATTGCACTTCAGAAGACCCAAAAGCTCTCGAAGATTAATGGTTGAAGAACATCGCTGCATGCTTGTAATTCTTATGGTTTATATAGTACTCCTTGTAGATGATGTCCAGTATAGGTATGTGCGCCCATTTAAAGCACCAACTACTTCAAATCTCCTACGTATTTCCTCCGGCTTCCAGAAACACCCCATGGCAATTTCGCGGCAACAGAAACACCGAAAAAAAATACGAAAATGCTGCGATAAAAGTAAGCTAATTGGACAAAACTCTGTCCTTACAGCTGCATCCTGCGTTTGCTGGAACGGCCAGACAGTTTTTTGTTTCACCCGTGAGAGAGTAAAGTTAATGTCTTCCTTCCTGATGGTTCCTTACATAAGGAATCCAGATAATTTTTCTTCCCCGTACCCTTTTTCACGGTTGTTTTCTTTTCTCTTTTATTGTATTCCGAGTTTTTAAGGTACAGAGATTGCAGTTCATTTTCTCCTCTTCCCTCCTATGTCCTTTTTACGCGGTGGGAATAAGCGGTTTCTCCCCACTCCCTGGTCAGCGGCAGAGGGTGGGGATGACTGGTGTTTTTTGCTTTCAATTCATTCCTCTCTTCTAGCCCACTTATTACGGATTAATCTAATAAAAATTAGTATGGATAGGTTACGTTTAGTTTACTAGGGTTTAGTAAGATTTGGTTTGGTTAAGTTAGTTTAGCTAAGATAGGTTAGCTTTAGTTTCGTTAGATTAGCTTAAGTTAAATCGATTTGTTTAGTAGGTTAGGTAGGATAGAGTGTTTGTACGTTAGAATAGTTTAATTTAGTTCATAGTTTATACAGATTTAGGCTAGTGAGGTTTAGGTTAATTTGGTTGGTGAGATTTAGTTTAGGCAAAGTTTAGGTTAGATTACTTAGGTTGTCAGTTTAGGTTTAGTTATATAGCTTAAAATAGGTTAGGTTAGGCTAGGGAACTCAATTAGTTTAGGTTAAGTTAGATTAGTTAGGTTAAGTTATGTTTCTAAGGTGGGTTAGATGGGTTTAGTTAGGTTTAAGTTAGGTTAGATTAAGGTAGTGGGTTTAGTTGTTTCGTAAAAGGTTTGCGTTAGGTAAAATTAGTTCATTTCCGAGTTGGTTAGATTGGTTATGTATACGTTAGGACATTTTAAATTAGGTTAGGTTAAGTTAGGTTAGCTACGTTTAGCTAGCTAGGGTTAGATTTTAGTTAGGTTAGATTACATGTTAGCTTTAGCTAGGTTTCGTTAAGCTAGTTACCTTATGTTGTTTAGGTTAGTTCAGGTTCAGTTTAAGTTGGTCTCGTTTAGTAGGTAGGGGTAATGTAGGGTAACGGTTGGGATGGTTAAGTACATTATTTAATTTAAATGTAAAATCCATCATTATTTAACCTAACCTAAACTAAACCTAATAATACGCAACATAGACCTAAATGAACCTAAATCTTAATTAACATAACCTAAATAACAAGATAATATTAACGTAAAATTTGATCTAAATCTAAACTAATGAAACTACTTACAAAAAGAAAACTAACTTACCCTAACATAAAATAACTTACCTAACAAAAACCTAACCTTCCCTTACCTAACTAAACCTAATCTAACCTAACCTAGTAAACTTAGCCTAACTGAACCTGAACTAACATCAACTATATCAGTTAATCCAAACCTACCCATACCTAACCTCACAAAACCAAACCCAACCTAACTGGACATAACATAAAGCTAATCAATCTAACCTAACTTTAACTGAACCAACCTTAACTAAATGAATCTGATTTAACGAGATTTAACCTAACTAATTGAACCTAAAGTAAATCTTACCTAAATTTCAACCTAACCTTTTGTCCCCTTCGCAGGAGGAGGCGGTGATGCAGGACAGGAGCTTCTCGAGGCTGCTGTGCCGCCGCGGGTCATGCACCGTGGACCCAAACGCGCTCGCGAAAGGCCTCTGCACTAGGTACTCCCTCGCTCCCACACCCCCCTGTCTCTCTCTGTTTTCCCTTTTTTTATCTCTTCATCTCTCTATGCCTTTCCCTCTGCTTCTCTGGATCTAAGGAAATATATATTAAATAATATATATCTATATATATATATATTATATATGTAATATATATAGTAAGATATAATTGGATATATATTAGTATATATATATTGAGTATAGAGATATATATAAGATATATAGATATATTATTGTATATAATGTATATAAAATACACACTATTATATCTATATATATATATATATATATATATAATTATATATAATATTATATATATATATCATATATATATACAGATAAGCAAAGGTGCGAAGTCTTTATGTGGTAAAATCTGTATTTTTTCTCTTGGCCAGGCAAACCCTAACGATTAGCTGGGAAAATATCCTTAAAAGACCAAGTTGTTTTAAAACATGAATTTAGCTATAAAATTGCTAACTTTAAAAAAATAAAACACTAATTAAAAGAAAACTTAAAACTATAACTAAATAAGTTTCTTTCGTTCGGGGTTCTTCAAGCCTATGGCCCTTAACACGCTCCTACGTGGTGATGAGGTGATACATAGAGAGGTGCTATAATAGTTAATGCTAGTGGGCTTCCGTAAAAAACACGAAAAGAGAAAACAGGAGAAAAAATATTATAATGTAAACAAAAAATCCCCGCTCCTGGGACATCCGTGCGGCCTTTTCTTCCGCAAGAGAGGATGGTGTCTTCGCCTCCCTGACAGTCGGTATCCAACTAGCACTAGAAATCCATAAATTTGTGTTTAAATTTTTCATTATAACCCCACAGTCCACTACAATAACAAAAATGATGATAATAATGATAATAATAATAATAATAGTTCTCATAATATTGTTATTATTATTGTTAATATTGTCATTACTATTACTTTTATTAGTAGTATATTTGCAAAAATATTTATAACTAAAAATTAAAATTAATAACGATAATAATGAAAATGATACAAACAATGATTATAAAATCGTTATTATTGTTATTATTATTGTCATTACTATTGTGGTGTATCAAAACAATTAGTATGACCTTACGCAAATAAAGTAAATTATTTAAATCCCTGGTATAAGCCCCATGAGGTGGTAGCGTGGTCAGAGGAGCTTATTTTGGCGTGGGTTTGTTCCAGCATTACCCCCTCCGTCGCTCGATAAAAACGCAACACAACAAATTAGTAAAACTAAAGCAAAACCATCTTATTTTTCGCGGTCATTGGGGGGTGAGGGGTGACGGTGACGTCACTATATACAGGTTTAAAAATTGATAAAAATAAAAATCTATTGATAAATTAACAAATAATAAGTAATGTTGTAAATCGTTAAAACATTTATATGATTTATTTACGATTGAATAAACAAGGAAACCAATGGATAATTAAAACTAGGCATGCCAACAAAAAACTGCATTTAAAAAGTAAAAAGGTAAGTAAATTAAAGTCAAACGAGAACCAAAGAAAATATACCACAACGGTAAACTAAAACAAACAGAAAACACGAAAATCAAGGATAAAATGATTAGGGTAAAAGGATGGAAAATGCAGTGCAGGGAAGGTACAGATTGCCCGACTAGGGAAACGCGCGGGCGAAAATGCTCGCCGTCGAGAGAGATAACGTCGCGCGTGGGGACCAGCCACACTACACTATTACTATTGTTGTTATTAGTAGTATAGCTGCAAAAATATATATTATAATTGCAATAATTGCAATAAAGATGATAATAATTGCAATAACGATAGTACTTGCAATAATGATGATAATGATGATGATAATGATGATAATGATGATGATAATGATGATAATGATGATGATAACGAAAATAATGATAATAATGGTGATAATAACAGGAATTGTGTCCATATATAATGAAAAAAGGCAAAAGAAAAGTGATTAAAGTGGGAATAAAGAGAATTTGGATAACATTTGATGATTATTAATTTTATTAATATTATCATTATTATTATTATCATTATTATTATTATTTGATTATTATGATTATTATTATTATATTATTATTATTTGTTGTTGTTATTATTAATGATTTATTATTATTATTATCATTCATATTATTATTTTACTATTATTATTATTATTATTATTATTATTATTATTATTATTACTTTAATTATTAGTATTAATACCAAAAAATATATTATAACTGTAATAATAACAATAATTATCAAATCGTTATTATTGTTATTATTGTTGTTATTACTATAATTACTGTTGTTGTTATTAGTATAGTTGCAAAAATATATATTATAACTGCAATAATTGTAATAATAATGATAATAATTGCAATAATGATAATAATAATTGCAATAAGGATGATAATGATGATGATAATAATAATAATGATGAGAATCATGATAATAATGATAATAATAAAAGGAATTCTGTCAATATATAATAAAAAAGGCAAAAAGAAAAAAAAATCCAAAAATTCGAAAAAAGCGGGCAGACTCTAGCGGCAAATAGTCTTAGAGAGTATACTCCCAAAGTGACGTTTTTTTCGATTCATTTCATGATTTTGGCAATTATTAGGGTAATAATGATAATAATTACCAGAATTGTATTAATCATGACAATAACGATGATAAAAGTGAGAATAAAGAGAATTTTGATTGATGATTATTAGTATTATTACTATTATCATTATTATTGTCATTATTATTATTATTACTATTTTATTATTATTATTATTATTATTATTATTATTATTATTATTATTATTATCATTATTATTAATACTATTATTACCATTATTATTATTATTATTATTATTATTATTATTATTATTATTATCATTATTATCATTACTTTAATAATTAGTATTATTGCCAAAAATATATTATACTATAATAATAATAACAATAATAATAATAATAAGTACAATAATAATATTAATAATAGTTATAATATTGTTATTAATATTATTATTGTTATTATTATCATTATTTTTATTTTTACTAGTAGTATAATTGCAAAAAATAATTATAATATCAGTAATAATTACAGTAAAAACGATATTAATTAAAATAATGTTATAAATAATTATTATTATTGTCATTATTATTGTTATTACTATCATATGTTGTGTTATTAGTATTAGTTGTCAAAAAATATATATATAACTCAATAATTGCAATAATGAAGATAATGATGATGATAATGAGGATAATGTTGATAATGATGATAATAACACTAATAATGATGATAATCATGACAATAATGATGATAATAAAAGGAATTGTCCATATATGATACAAAAGGTAAAAAAGAAAAAAAATCCCAAAAGTCGAAAAAGAGGCAAAATCTAGCGAAATATAGCCTTTTGAAAGTATACTCGAAAATGACGTTTTTTCGATTAATTTGATGATTTAGCAATTATTAGGTAATATGATAATAAAAATAAAACTACCAGAATTGTATTAATCATGACAATAACGATGATAAAAGTGAAAATGAAGAGAATTTTGAGAACATTATATGATTATTAATATTATTACTGTTATCATTATTATTATCATTATTATTACTATTATTATCATTATTATTATTATATTATTGCTATTATGATTATACTAATATATTAATTATTACTATTATTTATTATTATTTTTATTCATTTATAAAAAGATGTGGATATACTATTATATCATTGTAGTATTGACTTTAATTATTACGATTTATTCCCAAAATAGATATAACTGTATTAATAAACAATAATAATAATATAAGTATAATAATAATAATACAAATCGTTAATATTATATTAATATCTTTAGATTTATTATTATCATTAGTATTATTTTCATGGAGTATAATTAAAAAATTAATTATTGTAAAAAGTAGTTATTAACAGTAAGAACGATATAATTAAAATGATGAAAATAAAATCAGCATTATAAAATCTTTATTATATATATATATACATATCTATATATATATATTATATATAGATATATATATATATATATGATATATATATATAATATATATGAATATATATATATGTATATATATATATAATAACGATTTTATAATGATGATTTATTTCATCATTTTAATTAATATCGTTATTACTGTAATAACTACTTTTTAATTTTAAAAAATAATAATATTATAACGATTTGTATTATTATTATTATACCTTATTATTATTATTATTGTTATTAATACAGTTATAATCTATTTTGGGGGAATAATAGTAATAATTAAAGTAATACTACTAATGATAATAATAGTAATAATAACAAATATTTATAATAATTATAATAATAATAATAATGCTAATAATAGTAAATAATAATAATAATAATAAAATAATAATAATAATAATAATAAATAATCATAGAAAATAATGATAATATAAATGATAACAGTAATAATATTAATAATTCATATAATGTTCTAAAAACTCTTCATTTCACTTTATCACGTTTTGTCAATGATTAAACAATTATGGTAATTATTATCATTATTACCCTAATAATTGCGAAATCATCAAATTAATCGAAAAAAACGTCATTTTCGGTATACTTCAAAAGGCTATATTCGCTAGATTTTGCCTCTTTTTCGACTTTTGGGATTTTTTTTCTTTTTTACCTTTTGTATCATATATGGACAATTCCTTTTATTATCATCATTATTGTCATGATTATCATCATTATTAGTGTTATTATCATCATTATCAACATTATCCTCATTATCATCATCATTATCTTCATTATTGCAATTATTGCAGTTATAATATATATTTTTGCAACTATACTAATAACAACAACAATAATGATAGTAATAACAATAATAATGGACAATAATAATTAATTATTATAAACATTATTTAATTAATATCGTCTTTTACGTAATTATTACTGGAATCTTTAAATTATTTTTGCAATTATACTACTAGTAAAAAAAAAAAATAATGATAATAATAACAATAATAATATTAATAACAATATTATAACTATTATTAATATTATTATTGTACTTATTATTATTATTATTGTTATTATTATTATAGTTATAATATATTTTTGGCAATAATACTAATTATTAAAGTAATGATAATAATGATAATAATAATAATAACAATAATAATAATAAAATAAAATCAACCAATAATAATGATGATGATGATAGCAAATAATAATAGCAATAAAATGATAATAAATAATAATAATATGATAATAATAAGCATAATAATAAAAATAATAATAATTTAATAATAATAATCAATCAAAATTCTCTTTATTCTCACTTTTATCATCGTTATTGTCATGATTAATACAATTCTGGTAATTATTATCATTATTACCCTATAATTGCCAAAATCATGAAAAAGGAATCGAAAAAAAAAACGCTCACTTGGAAGATACGCTCTAAAGGGACTATATTTCGCTAGATTCTGCCGCTTTTTTCGAATTTGGATTTTTTTCTTGCCTTTTTTTAGTACTTTATATTGGACAGAATTCCTTTTATTATATATATTATTCAGTATTTGGATTCTCTCAGTTATTATTATTATCATCATCATTATAATCCTTCTTATTACAATTATTATTATAATTATTGACAATTATTATCATTATTATTAACAATTATTGCAGTCTATAATGTATATTTTTGCAACTATCACTAATAAACAACAACCGTAATTATATTTATAACAACAATAATAAACAATTAATAACGATTTGATAATTATTGTTTATTATACAGTTATAATAATATTTTTTGGTATTAATACTAATAATTAAGTAAGTAATAATAAAATAATAATAATAATAATAATGATAAATGATAATAATATTAATAATGATAATAATAATAATAATAATAATAATAATAATGATAATAATAATAATGATAATATTAATAAAATTAATAATCATCAAATGTTATCCAAATTCTTTTTTTTTTTTTCCCCCTTTTTTTTTTTTTTATTCCACTTAATCACTTTCTTTTGCCTTTTGTCATTATATATGGACACAATTACTTGTATTATCAACCATTATTATCATTATTTCGTTATCATCATCCTTACATTCATTATCATCATCAATTATCATCATTATTCATCATCAATATCATCATTATTGCAAGTACTATCGTTATTGCAATTATTATCATCTTTATTGCAATTATTGCAATTATAATATATATTTTTGCAGCTATACTACTAATAACAACAATAGTAATAGTGTAGTGTGGCTGGTCCCCACGCGCGACGTTATCTCTCTCGACGGCGAGCATTTTCGCCCGCGCGTTTCCCTAGTCGGGCAATCTGTACCTTCCCTGCACTGCATTTTCCATCCTTTTACCCTAATCATTTTATCCTTAGTTTCGTATTGTTTTCTGTTTGTTTTAGTTACCGTTGGTGTATATTTTCTGTGGTTCTCGTTTGACTTTAATTATTACCTTTTACTTTTTAATGCAGTTTTTTTTGTTGGGCATGCCTAGTTTTAGTTTTAATTATCCATTGGTTTCCTTGTTTATTCAATCGTAAATAAATCATATAAATGTTTTAACGATTTACAAACATTATTTTTATCTATTATTTTACTCGTGTTCATTATTGTGATTGTTTTATATTTTTATCATTTTAACTAAATTACTTATTATTTGTTAATTTATCAATAGATTTTATTTTTATCAATTTTTAAACTGTATATAGTGACGTCACCGTCACCCCTCACCCCCCAATGACCGCGAAAAATAAGATGGTTTTGCTTTAGTTTTACTAATTTGTTGTGTTGCGTTTTTATCGAGCGACGGAGGGGGTAATGCTGGAACAAACCCACGCCAAAATAGCTCCTCCTGACCACGCTACCACTCATGGGGCTTTATACCAGGGATTTAAATAATTTACTTATTTCGCGTAAAGGTTCATACTTAATGTTTGATACACAACAATAGTAATGACAATAATAATAACAATATAACGAGTTTATAATCATTGTTGGTTATCATTTCATTATTAATCGTAATTATTGTAATTTTTAGTTAAAATATTTTCAAATATAACTATAATAAAAGTTAAGTAATAGTAAATGACAATATTAAACAAAAATAATAACAATATTATGAGAAACAAATATTATTATTATTATCATTATTATCATCATTTGTTATTGTAGTGACTGTGGGGTCTATAATGAAAAATTAAACACAAATTTTATGGATTCTAGTGCAGTTGGATACCGACTGTCAGGGAGGCGAAGACACAATCCTCTTCTTGCGGAAGAAAAGCCGCACGGATGTCCCAGGAGCGGGGATTTTTGTTTTACATCATATATATTTTTCTCCTGGTTTTCTTTTTCGTGTTTTACGGAAAGCCTAATAGCATTAAATATGAGGAGAAACTCTCTATGTAATGCCACATTAATCACCACGTAGGAGCGTGTTAAGGGCCATAGGCTTGAAGAAACCCTGAACGAAAGGAAAACTTATTTAGTTATAGTTTTAAGGTCTTTTAAATTAGTGTTTTATTTTTTTAAAGTAGGCAATTGTATAGCTAATTCATTTTTTAAAACAAACTTGTCTTTTAAGGGATATTTTCCCACCTAATCGTTAGGGTTTGCCTGGCCAAAGAGAAAAAATAAGATTTACCACATAAAGATTCGACCTTGCTATCTGTATATATATAGTAATATATATATATATATATATATATATTATTATATATATATATAGTATATAATATATAGATATATTGTGTATTCTATATACATATATATACAATATATATATATATATATATATATATTCCTTAGAAATACAGAGAAAGCAGAGGGAAAGGCACATAGAAGAGATGAAATGAGAAAAAAAGGGAAAAAAGAGAGAGGAAGCAGGGGGTTGGGGAGCGAGGAGTACCGGAGTGGCAGAGGCATTTCGCGAGCGCGTTTGGGTCAGCGGTGGCTGACCCGCGGCGGACACAGCAGCTGAGAAGCTCGGTCCTTCGATCAGCCGCTCCTCCTGCGAAGGAGGACAAAGGTTAGTTGAATTAGGTATAGTTTAGTTAGGTTCAATTAGGTTAGGTTACATCTCGTTAACTCAGATTACAATTAGTTAAGGTTAGGTTCAGTAAAGTTAGTTAGATTTGATTAGATTATGTTATGTCCAGTTAGGTTTGGTTGGTTTGTGAGGGTTAGGTCATGGGTAGGTTGGCTTAACTGATATATGTTGATGTTAGTTCCAGGGTTCAGTTGGCTATGTTAGCTAGGTTTAGGTTTAGATTAGGTTTAGTTAGTTAAGGGAAGGGGGGGGGTTTAGGTTGGTTTAGGTAAGTTAGTTTAGGTTAGGTAAGGTAGTTTGCTTTGGCGTAAGTAGTTCATTAGTTAGTCAGGATCAATTTTTTTACGTTTATATACTTATGTTATATTAGGTTAGTAATTAAGATTAGGTCATTTAGGTTTTATGTTGAGATTATTAGGTTAGTTAGGTTAGGTTTAAATAATGATGGATTACATTGTAATTAAATAATGTAAACTTAAACCCAATCCACAACTTACCCTACATTACCCTGACCCTAGCTAAACGAGACCTAACTTAACGGAACCTGAAAAAACCTAACAAACATAAGGTAAACTAGTTAACGAAACCTAGCTAAAGCAACATGTAATCTAACCTAACTAAATCTAACCCTAGCTAGCTAACGTGAGTAAACCTAAAATTAACCTAACCTAATTTTAATAATGTAACCTAACGTATACATAAACCAATCTAACCAAACTTCTAAATGAAACCTAATTTAACAAACCAAACCTACGAAAAACTAAACTAAAACCCAACCCTACCTTAATCTACCTAACTTAAACCTACACTAAAACCCAATTCAACCCAACCTAAAAAACATAACGTAACTAAAAACTATCTAATTAACCTAAACTTAAATTGAAGTTACCTAGCCTAACCTCACATTTAAAGCTAATAATAAACCTAACCTGACAAACTAAAGGAATCTAACCATAACTTTTGCCTAAACTAATCTCACCAAACCAAATTAAACCTAACCTAAACTAGCCTGAAATCCTAGTATAAACCACTGAACTAAAAAATGTAAAACTATTCTAACGTAGCAAAACACTCTATCCTAACATAACTGCACTAACCAAATCGAATTTAACTTAAGCTAATCTAACGAAACTAAAGCTAAACCATCTAAGCTTAAACTACTTAACCAAACCAAAAATCTTACTAAACCCTAGTAAAAACAAACGGAACCCTAATCCATACTAAATTTATTAGATTAATCCGTAATAGAGGGCTAGAAGAGGGAAGGAATGAACGCAAAAAACACATGCATCCCCCTCTGCCGCTGGACCAGGAAGTGGGGAGAAAACCGCCTGTATCCCAGCCGCGTAAAGGACATAGGGAAGGAAGAGGAGAAATGAACGCAATCCTCTGTAACTAAAAACATCGGAATACAATAAAAGAGAAAGAAACAAACCGTGAAAAGGGTCACGGGAAAAGAAAAATTAATGGAATTCCTTAGTAAGGAAAACCAGCAGAGAAGGAAGACATTAAACTATCTCTCCCGGTGAAACAAAAACTGTCTGCCGTTCCAGGCAACGCAGGAATGCAGTGTAAGGAAAGGGAGTGTCAATAGAATTACCTTGATCGCAGCATTCGTAGTTTTTCGGTGTTATCATGTTGCCGCGAAATGCCATGGGGTGGTTTCTGAAGGCCGGGAAAATAGTAGGAGAAATTTGAAGTAGGTTGTGCTTTTAAAAGGGGCGCACATCCTATACCTGGACCATCAAATCTACAAGGAGTACATTATAAACCATAAGAATTTACCAAGCCATGCAGCTATGTTCTTTCAACCATTTAATATTCAGAGAGCTTTTGGTTCTGAAGTGCAAATTCTCACAAAAAAAAAAAAAAAAAAAAAAAAAAAAAAAAAAAAAAAAAAAAAAAAAAAAAAAAACATTGTATATATATATATATATTATATATAAATATAGATATATATATTATATATATATATATGATATATATATATATAGATATATGAATAAGCGGTACTATTCTTTTAGCCGCTGTGCGCAAAATCTATCTTGTTTTTTACTCTGATTCTATGGCTTACCCTTCTCTTTGCTGCTGATTGAAGGGATATAGAACTCATTATAGAGGTAAGTGTTCCAGGATAACTTTTTAGAAAGGATTTAGGCCTTTCCCTGACCCTGATTTGATGGTTGATTGTTATATTGATAACAGTATAAGCTAAAATGTGAATAATAATAAAAAATGATAATGGTTGCAATAAATGATAATCAGAAATGTATCAATATATTTAGAATTAACCCATACATCAAATTTTGCTTGTAAAAATTTGAAATGCTGATGCCATGAAATTAAAAGGTATTCTAGATAATATTATTTTGAGCGAGCGCGCGTGTCTGTTTACTCGTATTAGGGCAAATTATATAAGCCAGTCATGAAAGAGAACACAAAAACTTTCACATTAGTAAAAGCTTTGTGAACAGCCAAGGAACGACGCTTACCGAAAGGGAATTGAAGTAACGATAACTGTGCAACCATCTCTACTGATACTTTCATCCTTGGCTTCAAGTAAATGGCTACTGCTCCTGCTTCCCACGAGCAGTTAGGTTAGCATTATATGTATTGTATGTACTGAAAAAAATATACAACGTGCAAATCATGTTTCAATCCATGATGTTTTACTGTCAGTCGGCATATATTCTGTGGAACCAATCTGTCTCATTTTTGAAAGTCTTCTTGGTTGGAAGGACATATGTAACAGAGAAAAAGACCAGATTTTAATGATATTATAAACAAAGGGAATATGAACGGAAAATTCTGATACAAAGGAAGTTGAGTTGGATTAAAGAGAACTGCCATATGCTACATGATATTCCCCCCTTGTTTGGAAAGGGCAAAATATTAATATCAAATTAAAAAATACAAAAAATATAAATATAAAAATATTCCATAGGTTTCAAGGATGAAAGGAATACGCGCAGTATAAAAATAATTCAGTCTGCAATCTTCAACTGTATTGGATTTTACAATTAAAAATACACAATTAGAAATTTATATATAATACTGTTTAAATCCCCCTCTTTTTACCAAAGGTGTAGGATTACGTGGAAGTATATCCTTTTGTCTTCAATTTAATGTTATTTGTGGGGGGCCAAATCACTTTTTTCCCTCTGGTAACTATCAGATACTTGGAGTTTATACATTTTTGAACGCTTTCATTAGCAGATAGCCCAAGATATAAAGAAAAAAGTAAAATAAATGGTTTCAAAGGAAGTCGTCACAGAAGCAAAGACGAGGAAAAAAATAATCGATAAAAAATATTGTAGTGTATTATCAGATACTTAAAAAACACATTCATTTAGTATTCCTACAAAGGGAAACATTTTGCTGGGTGACTCAGTAGTAGATGTCTTATTTTTCCAAAGAAAAAAAACAAACTAATATAAAAGAAAGAACATGAAATGCAAAGTTTACGATTTTTTGGAGGCCGTAGACGTAGAAAACGTGGATTTAGAGGGGACTAGATAGGAGAAACCGTGTAGCATATTATTACTATTATTAATTTATTTATTTTAAATATTATTTCTGTTGTCATTATTATAATTATAATATCATTATGATACCAGAAACCCTATTATGACAACTACCACTATCTTTCTACTACGTAAATAAATCAAATAATAAAATAATGATGACAGTCAATAATAACGATAAAAACGATAATAATAATAATAATAATAATAGTAATAATAATAATAATAATAATAATAATAACAACTCCATTATCATACGAGTATTTCATTAATAGACGAATGCTAATGACGACAGTGGTAAGTACAGTAGAACCAAGGAAGAAAGAAATGTATAACCTCTAGGTTTTACTATTCCCTGTAATAAGGAAATCAGAAATAGAGCAAAACATAAAAAAAACATAAGAATGGGTGCTAAAAATATTTATTTTATCTTTATTTTTCTTTTTTTTTTCTTTTGCGAATGAAATGTTATCAAAATTCTCTTTATTCTCACTTTTATTATCATTATTGTCATGATTAATAGAATTCTGGTAAGTATTTTTTGGCAATAATACTAATAATTAAAGTAATAGTAATAATAATAACAATAATAATAATAATAATAATAGTAATAATATCAATAATCAAATGTTATCCAAATTCTCTTTATTCTCACTTTTATCATCATTATTGGCATGATTAATAGAAATCTGTAATATTATCATTATTACCCTAATAATTTCAAAATCATCAAAATGAATGGGAAAAAACGTCATTGAGTATTACTCTCAAAAGACTATATTTCGCTGATTTTCGCCCGCTTTTTCACCTTTGGGAATTTTTTTCTTTTACCTTTTTATATGGACGCAATTCCTGTAATTATCCTCATTATTATCATGATTATCATCAAATATTATCGTTATTCATCATCATTATCATCATTATCATCATTTACCATCATCATTATCATCATTATTGCAATTATTATCATCATTATTTGCAATTATTATCATCCATATTGCATTATTATCATTAATATTGTATATTGCAGTTATAATAATGTATTTTTATAAAAAAACTATATACTAATAACAACTACAATAATAATAGTAATAACACAATAAACGGTTTTATAATTAATCTATTATATCATTATTTAATTAATATCGTTATTACTGTACTTCTCCTGTTATAATAATTAATTTTTACAATTAACTACCAGTAAAAAAATAATAATAATGCATAATAATAACAATAATAAGATTAATAAACAATATTAAACGATTATTATCTTATTATTATAATTATTAGTATTATTATTATATTGTATTATTAGTCATAAGATATTTTTGGCAATAATACTAATAATTAAAAAGATCATGATTATAAAAATAATAATAATAATAATAATAATAAATAATGCTAATAAGAATGAAATACTAATGATAATAGTAATATATTAATAATCATAAAATGTTATCCAAATTCTCTTTTATTCTCACTTTTACCATCATTATGTCATGATTAATAGAATTTGGAATATTATCATTATTACCTAATAATGCCGAAATCATCAAATGAACTGAAAAAAACGTCATTTTTGGAGTATTACTCTCAATAAGGCTAATTCGCTAGATTTTGCCGCTTTTTCGACTTTTGAGGATTTTTTTCTTTTACTTTTTATATGGACATTTTACAATTCTGTTATTATCACATTAATATCATGATATCATTCATTATGATCGTTATCATCATCATTATCCTCATTATTACATTATCATGATTATTGCAATATAATATTATTGACAATATTGCCGTTATAATAATTATTTTTACAATTATACTACCAGTAAAAATAATAATAATGATAATAATAACAAAAATAATATTAATAACAATATTATAACGATTATCATTATTATTATCATTATTATTATTGTTATTATTACAGTTATAATATATTTTTTGGCAATAATACTAATAATCATTATCATTATTACCCTAATAATTGCCAAAATCCAGTAGAAATGGTGTAGATGTATAAGTAGATCACGGACCAATGGGAAAGGTAAGTCAGAGGATAAAAAAAAAAAACACACAGATTCACTCTTATTATAAAAACATAAAAACAGCAAAGCCATGTCATCTTGCAGGGCGAAGGAGTCCGTAGAGTTCCTATACAGATTCGTAGCGTCAGGGGAGCAGGCGGCCCGGAAGCCTACGGGGTGACCCGCCTGATGCCAGGGGAAATTCACTACAACTCCCTCCCCGCCTGACTTCGGACGACTCCCTCTCGGCCTCGACGCACACAGAACGGCCACTGCCTGTTTCTGAGGACCCTAGCATGCGGCCCGGTCCAGCCACTCTCGACTGAGCAGACAGGGTCATGCAGCATCAGAGGGGCAAGCAGAGAGGTAACGAGAGGAGTCGGTCGAAGGCCACCTCACCGGATCCACGGGTCAGAAGAACTAAGCAGCTCATGGTCACCACGACCGTCCACGACCCTTCGGAGGAGCGGCTCTACACTGCGGATGGACTCAAAAGGACCGTAAAGCACAAGGAACATCGCACCTGCAAGAGACTGGAATTAGTGTATGGCATTTACTGTGTTCATCCTGTATAAAGGTAAACTCCTGAAAGGAATGCCACTGATAAATCTATAGATACGGATGCACGACCAGACAGGAAGAAGGGCATCGAAGGATGAAAGCGAAGAAGGAAAAGGACGACGAACCACTGAGCAGTCACACTAAAGCTGAAAGAACAGGAAAGAGACAGAATAAACCGAAAATGAAATAAGAACATTGAGCCCAAAATATAAGATAAAACACAAGATAAAATGAAACAATCAAACTTAAGATCAAATACAAAACTTAAATGCAAAGGAACTTAAAAATAATAAACTTAAAATTAATTTACAAAAAAGGAAAAAAAATACAAAATTTAAAAAAAAATAGAAGTAGACTTAAAAAGCTACAAACTTAAGAATTATACAATCCAAATTACTTTAAAAAACTGCACTAATTGAACAAAAAAAAAACAAACTAAAAACTTTTAAAAAAAAAGGTCAAGAAAACCAACCACATGTTGGCAAGTGTACAACTTGTCGTGGAATAAGAACCTATATCTCATTTGGGGTGGAAGAATACAACTCGCTTAATACCGATACATAAAAATTTACGCACACTTGATACACCCAATTTTCAAAAACTAATTCATTTTCAAGCACTTTCCTTTTTAGAACACGAAAACCTTAGCACACATATCCCAAAAACCTCTCACTGGCATAATCCTTCACAAAGCAAAAAGGGAGACCAATCTATCTAACCATTTGTAGGAGGTCGGGAATAGGAGGCCAAGAGAGCGCTGCAGGTCACATCCTAACCTCCCAAAGGGGGAGGGTCGTCCACGTCCCCCCCTCATTTTGTCGGCATCATTGGCAGGTGGAGTTTCATTCGTTCGTAAGGCCCCAGCTGATTGAGGTGTAAATCTTCTCCCTTGTAAGGGGGAGACAGTACTCTGACCAAAACCCTGTTTCAGGACCGGTCTTTTTAATAATACCAACCAAACCAACGAGGTCCAAGGCTTTTCCCCGCCGTCCTACTCCCGCCCTTCGGGAAGGTCCCAAAGAGGACTGAACCCGACCCCCAGCACAAAAGGGGGACTTTCGGGGTTTGCCCTTATAACCCGGGCCCAACCCCTCTCTGGCCTGCACTGACGTCTCAACGGCAATCTCTCTAGCTCCCTTAACCTAGCAGCAAAAGAGTGTTTTGCCTTCATGACATCTCCTCGTAATTGCTTTGCCAAAAGGATGGTGCCCGTATGTTCCCCGTCGCAATAGAAGGCTGATCACCCCACTGAACGGTGTACTGAACTATTCATGGCCAAACAACATATGGCAATAAGTTCATCCCATTTCTAAGGGAGACGCCTCCAGTAAGTGTTGCCAAGGCGTTTTTTCACACCACTCGGTTGTGCGTTCAATCATCCCATTAGCTTGTGGATGGAAAGCAGTAGTGAAGAATGTTTTGTAACCTGGCCACTCACAAACCCTCTTAAATCAATTGTTTTTAAATTCTCGGCCATTGTCCTGTTTGCAATAGACGAGGTGGCCCAAACACAGTCACAAACTGATTAATAAATAATAAAGTTGGTCTATTAAAGTCAATACATATTTATTACCTTGCGAGGTCACTTCAAGTTCCATGAGGTCTGCAGATACCCTTTCCAGTGGGTAACCTGGCCTGTGTGCAGCAGCAGGAGGAGCACGATAAGCCATGCCCTTACATTTCTGGTAAGATTGACATGTACCAACATCTTCTTTCACTGTGGCCAACATGTTAGGAAGTAAAAAGTATCCTAAGCTTACACAAACACACAAAACAACAAGAAAAAAAATACCCTTGAAATAAAAAAAAACACCAGGGTGACCTGCTGTTGCCAACCTGCATGAGCCAAATGCATGGCACGCCTCTAAGTGCCTTTTGGCACAACCAACTGATGAAAGCACTCCGATCCGGGAGGTGACGGACATGTTACATAACGCCATCTCGAAGCTCAACTCTTCAAGAGAAAGAGGGGGGGGGGGGGGGGGGGGGGGGGCAAATGGGGGCGACGACGTGGGTAAAGTCCGTTCCTCTAAAAATACCTACTCACCTCTTTCCACAGGGGATCCTAGAGTTGGGTGACGACGCAGATCGTCTGGATCACGCTTGTGCAGTTCCGTTGCAGCCACTGCATGACTCAACTGGTCTGGACACGATGTTGAGTCCCTTGTTTGTATTTCAGAACATAATTATAAAACTAAGTTCGTGCGACCACCGAGATCATACGCAGACTTTTGGTCTTCCCTACTGAAACACAGGTCAAGGCCCTATGGTCTGTGTAGAATTTAGAACGCGCCCATAAACATGGCAGTCGAAGGTTCTTACCCCCTCTAACTCTGCAAGGGCCTCACAATCAATTGCAGGGTACTCAGTGTTCTCCAGCATTCCTGATTTTGCGGCTGAAGGATGCAACATTCCGCAAGCGACCCTCATCATCACATGCATCAAGCAAGCGCCGATTGCACACCCATGCATGCGGTATGAATCTCAAAGGGCCTGTCAAAATCTGGCTTACTGAGAAACTGAGGCGGAAATAAGTGCCTCCTTCAAGTTCTGGAAAGCATTTCCTTCTGTTGCCCAGAGAAACTTTCGTATCTTTGCGTGGTCAGGCTGGTAAGTTGGTGATGCATAATTTGATATCTTTAATCTGCTTCCTAAAGAAGCCCTGTACACCCGGAAAGAGGCGCACTTCCTTTTGGTTCCTAGGCTGAGGCATCATCTGAATTGCAATCACGCTTTATCTGGATCAGGTTACACACCCTTGGGCGAGATCTTAAAGCCCAGGAATTTGAAATGTTAAACTAAATTCCTGCCTTTAAATGGGGCAACAGAGTCGCATCCAAATGCCCTTCAAGATGGTCATCAAAAATTACTGCTGTGCACCACCACATCATCTAAATAGGCAATGTTGTGCCCTGCTTAAAACAGATGAAAGCACACAGTTAACAGCCCTTGAAATGTCGAAGGGGCGGTTGCCCAAACCCAAATGGCAACTTCCTGAACTGGAAAAGTCGATTGCCCAGCTGAGAAAATGCAGTCTTTGGCCTATCATCTGGATTGATCTCTACTGTCCAGTAGGCTTGCGAGCAATCCAGAGCAGTGAACCACATTTGTTCCATGCAGCTGATCAATACGCTCATCATGCGGTGGCTTGGAATTAAGCATCCTGTTCTGTAATTGCCTGTTTGAGACTCTGGAGTCTATACATAACGGTAGACCCATCTTTCTTTCTGACAAGAACAATAGGGAATTGCCAAGGAGAGGTGGAATGCTCCATAACTCCCTGTGCAAGCCATTATTGTCACATTCCTCCTTGAATAAACTTTTTAGAGGTTTCCTGGGGATACGCCATTGCCGTGCACATAGTGGAGCCCTTCACCCTCTTTTCGTTTTTATAGTAATGTGAGATACCCGGTAACAGTTTTCCTAGCTTTGCCTGCGCATCAATCATGTCACATACTTAACTAGCACCTGCCTCAGCTGCTGTTGCTGCCCAAGAGTGAGGTGGCCCAGATCAACCTCACTTAAAAGATCACCAAGCTCAGCATCACCCAGCTGAACCTCATCTTCCGGGCAATTAGTATCTGCACCTGACAGGTTGCCCATCGCTTCGGATGAGTAGGCAAAAACCAAGTGGTGTTTGTGTCGCCACATTGCACGGTTGGGGATCCACATCTGGCAGAATGATGTAATCATCTGCACTCCCAAAGTCCACCAACAGCAAATCAAAGCTGTCAAAGTCATTCATCAATAAATTTCCCCTCACCCATTTCAGTGATCACCATTATCACCCAAGAAAGAGCCTCTGCCCCCA
The DNA here is from genome assembly GCF_015228065.2 of Penaeus monodon. Lineage (NCBI taxonomy): Eukaryota > Metazoa > Arthropoda > Malacostraca > Decapoda > Penaeidae > Penaeus > Penaeus monodon. Next base: position 105,433 of record NW_023655252.1, read on the forward strand.
AAGCTTGCTCCTCTTCAGCATACTGGAAAGAATTTCCACGAAATGCTAGCCTTTCTTATTGTTCAGCACTTTTTACCTATTTTGGTTCTATTTGGCACTGCACTATTCAAAACAGCACCCTTGGCACTGACCTGGCTTTTCCACATCTACACCACTGACCTGGCACTTTTCACAGTTTCACAAACACTAACATGCACCTTGCATTTTGCTTGTCATCTACACTGTGGCTTCCAGGCCTCAAGTGAAAGAACCTGTGCAATTTTTTCAACAATAGCTAACCTATGCCCATTTCTTAACTTTACAGGGCGTGCAGTCTCTTTACTGGCCCAGAACTTTAATGCGGCCCTCTTTAACCTCTTGTAGAGACCTTGGTACCACCAGGGACACTCAATACCAGAAACCATAAGTAGTCCATGGCGGCTTGCAATGCCCCTAGGAACGCTACAATTTGACAAAGCGCCCACAACGAGGCGGCACAAAAGGCAAGGTAAGAGCAACATGTGCTACCTGTGAAGCAGGTAGTGACCTTGACTGCTTGAGGTGTACCTCAACAAGCACAACTTGTAATGACTGGGAATCCGTAAAACAATATTGGGAACTTCTGACCTTACAAGACCAATAAATCCTCTTTACTCCGGTCAGAAAAACACTCGAGCCTGAAATTAAACCATCTGAGAAGATCCATGCCAAAGGAACTTCTCCAGGAAAGGAAAGACCATCCCAAGATAAACACTTAAATTGCTTAACAACCAACTCGCTCATTAAAAATGACCAACTTTCACCCAGAATAGGAATAGTCCTTACCAGAAACTCCTTTCACTCGTTTTACAAGAAATTTTTTCTCACATCTTAATTCCCATCTTTCCTGGCACCATCCCCTTGACAATGGTCACCTCAGACCCCGTGTCGACAAAACACTTCATCTTGAACCCATTCATCATTAAAGGTACGGTTAGACTGACCAACTATTTCGTTAGAATCCAACGATTATCAGTGCTTGGAACCCACCCCACGCCATCCGGTTTTGGTTGCACTAATTGAACGAAAAGAACCCCACTCTGTCCACTGGGATCGCAGCAATCAAAACAAATCCTGTCCCGCAGTTCCCGTCTTGTGGTAATATGGATGTTTTTATTTCCAAAAGATAAAGTATTGTCTTCCGAATTCCACATTCTTTACATAAATATGCCGAGAAGACGTTCTTCCTCTTCGAAAAATATGCGCGGCTTGTTTATGTTTCGTCCGTCAAATGAGGATACAAGATATATTGCATTGTTTTTCCTTTTATTTTTTAAAATAATAATAATTAAGTATATATTGATAGGATTACAATTATAATTTAATAATTGTAATTTCTTTATATATATATTAATTATAATGCATAAATATATAATTAGATAAATGCCATGTATACTATAGACTCCTCAACGAGTATGACTTTTTCCCACTGGAACAGTCCGATGGATCGGCGGGTTGCCCATCGCTTCGGGACGAGTAGGCAAAAAAACAGTGGAACGAACCAATTCGGTTGGCAAATTCCACTCAAAATGATTAGATTTCATGAATCCGATGCCAGTGTAACCACACCTTTAAGTAACCATAGGGCGAACCTAACAGGTTCTCAAGGGAACCTTACTCTTGCAGTCAGTGGTTTGCAGCACCTCTTGCTCGCCCAGTGACGGTTTCGCTGGCCACGACCGACTGGCGCGATAAAAGGGGCACTGCCGTGCAAAGTGACCTGGCTCACCCAGGCAAAACACTTCCTTGCCTCAAGACACACATTCTGAGCTATCATGCTCGTGCTCTTGTGGTAGCGACAGTACTTCTTCCGAGAGAGGGTCTACCACGGCTGGCTGCAAGAGCCCGTGGTCGGAAAAATCGGTCTAGCAAGAGGAGCTTACCTCAGGACCTTCACTTTCTCTGAAGACTCCAAACTCTCTGCGTAGTCTCAAACAAGATTACAAGCTCTGCCTCTTCCTTACCACAACTGCTTCCCTGATCCAGCGAAGGAAGTCCTTGCTAAAAGACCCGTCTGAATGAGGTCATCTGGATCACCAATGAGCCCGAGGTAAATCCCGTTAATCCCTGGTAACACCATAGACCTTCTAATGTTAAATAAAAATCCATAGGTGCTTGAACCAGGGTTGAGCTTCTGACTATGAAGCACGCGGTAAAAAATCAGATGAACGACCAGTTCCTCTTATCTTTCCTGCCTAAGCTTTGCTTTAAATTCAAGCCAGGATACAATATTTTCAAAGAGGGGAGAATTTACTATGAGCTCTGCCGCACACTTGCATAAGCCTTTGCACTTTACTAAAAGCTGAATCCTGTCTGATGTTGAGTGTGGTTCTCGACGAACTCCGCCAGCCAGCTCTCAACCTCATTGGTTCCTTTAAGGGGTGGGCAGAACTAACTTCCGCTTAAACTGAGGCATTGATCCCTCTGCACCACAAACTCAACTGGGGGTGCTTCCCTGACAGAAACGGGGGTCTAATGACGAATATCTGAGCTTCTAAGCTCACTGTTTCCTTCCTAGCGCAGACTCTGGACCTCCAGTGTGAGCTTAGAGATTTTTTTTTTTGAAAAAGCTCTTCTCACTGAAATTTCCGGAAGTTCTCCTCGATGCCTCGGCCATCCGAATCTGGCAGGAAGACCTTGCCCTGAGGTGAGTTACCTTCCTAAATGAAGGAGCAGAAGCCGCTTCCTGCTCGTTCCGAAGGCGGGGACGGACTGTTGTTCCGACTTCCACCGTCATCGTCGACCCCATGGCTCGTGTCCGAATCGGTGCTAAGTCTAAATTATAGTCAGAGCAACTCCAGGCCTGAATCAAAACACCTAGGCGAACCCCTCAACAGTCTATTGAAGGGCACTGTACTAACGCCGATAACGTTACAAAAACATACGATTAATCACACGGTCTCAGAGCAAACACTATAAATCACAGACTTCAGATGCACATTCATATTATTCATGGTAAACACGCACAGAAACAGACAAAACACGACAAAACACATTTATAAGACACTTCTAAAATCTCACTAAAACTGACGCACTTATAAAACACCCACACACACAAAAAAAAAATCACAGTCATAGAAACATTTGCTTAAAAAAATACTAAAACCTACATAAAAATTTCACTGAAACACTCGTAAAAACACTTCTAAACCATCCATGCGCAAGCATAGAATCATCCAATAAAAAAAAAAAAAAAACACGCAGACAGTTATTAAAACATTCGCTTAAAGATTCACTAAAAACAGGCATAAAACAGGCAGACAGTTATTAAAATATTCGCTTAAAAATTCACTAAAAACAAGCATAAAACAAGTATCAAAAATTTGCACCGAAGCAAACAGCCGTAAAAACACCAATACATAAAACTGAAGAAAACCACTAAGTCCCAATCAAGTAAAAAACCAAAAATACTATAAATCAAAGATAAAACCGAAAAAAGAACAAAAGAAACCAAAATAAAAGACACGAATAAAATAAATAAAAATACCATGTGTGACAGACCGACTACGTGACTACGGGTTAAGAACTGCACGAAAGACGTATGAGCGTCTTAGACATAACAAGCAGTTACACCGTCTTGGAGTCATCGAATTGGCAAACAAAACGCCATTTCCCACCGCTTGCCACCAAAATATACCTTACGCTGTAGTGGATAAATAACTCAGTAGAGTTAGAGATGTTTGTTTGGTAGCGTGTTATCCAACTACAGGTAATGCACATGTGGGTTTGGCGTATTTTGAGGATGACTCTCGTCTCGGGTGGTTTGAAAGTGATCCCGTAGTCACAATAAAAAAGAACAATAAAATGACATCACTGGCTGACTAAAAAGGCAACATGAAAAAGAGCATCCATAATATACATTTAGTACCCGCAAATCTTTCGAACATAACCAATTCACAAGATAACACACCATACACTTACTTGAAACAACAGAGGCAACCCGCCACAGCACGAAAAGCACCAGTCAGCCAGCTAAAAATCCAAAAGGTCTGTCACCAAGATAAAAAGCCTCTCCTCTCTGACCGACCTGGATTGACTTTTTATACTGGGGCTTCCCGCGCTTGCTGATGTTTTTACCCATAATGCAATTAATTTTATTTCTTAAATAGTGTATGGTGTGTTTAGAACAAGTTTAAAAATACTTAAATTAAAAAGAATAAAACTATACAAAAATGGGCACATGAAATAATTAAAAGACAGGAAAGTACGAAAAAGTGAAAGAAAGAGATCCGTGAGGGAAAACGGGAAAACACAAAGAGAAAAACGAGAGAGAAACAAAACTAAAGGTGAATTAGTCTAAGACAAAAGGCAAGAATAAGGCAAGGTAAGTACAGAATATAAGGTAAGTAGTGTATAAGTAGTGTTACGTGCAGTAGAAATGGTGTAGATGTATAAGTAGATCACGGACCAATGGGAAAGGTAAGTCAGGGGATATAAAAAAAACACAGATTCACTCTTATTAAAAAACACATAAAAACAGCAAAGCCACGTCATCTTGCTGGGCGAAGGAGTCCGTAGAGTTATTATACAGATTCGTAGCGTCAGGGGAACAGGCGGGAAGCCTACGAGGTGACCCGCCTGATGCCAGGGGAAATTCACTATAACCATCATCATTATTGCAATTATTATCATTATTATTGCAATTATTGCAGTTATAATATATATTTTTACAACTATACTAATAACAACTACAATAATAATAGTAATAACAATAATAATAACAATAATAACGCTTTTATGATAATTATTTATATCCGTATTTTAATTAATATCGTTATTACCATAATTATTACTGTTATAATAATTGTTTTTACAATTATAATACCAGTAAAAATAATAATAATAATGATAATAATAACAATAATAATATTAATAACAAAAATAATATTAATAACAATATTATAACGATAAGTATTATTATTATACTTATTATTATCATAATTGTTATTATTACAGATATAATATATTTTTTGGCAATAATACTAATAATTAAAGTAATAATAATAATAATATTGATAATAATAATAATAATAATAATAATAAAAATAATAATAATATTAATAATAATAATAATGATAATAATAATGATAATAGTGATAATATTAAAAATCATGAAATATTATCCAAATTCTCTTTATTCTTACTTTTATCATCATTATTGTCATGATTAATAGAATTCTGGTAATTACATCATTATAACCCTAATGATTACGAAAATCATCAAATGAATGAAAAAAACGTCATTTTGGAGAATACTCTCAAAAGGCTATATTTCGCTAGATTTTGCCGCTTTCTCGACTTTGGGGGATTTTTTTTTTTACCTTTTTTATTATATATAGACACAATTCCTGTTATCATCATTATTATCATGATTATCATCATTTTTATCGTTATCATCATCATTATCATCATTATTGCAATTATTATCATCATTATTGCAATTATTATCATCATTATTGCAATTATTATTATTTTTTTTTACAAATATACTACTAGTAATAATAATGATGATAATAACAATAATGATATTAATATTATAACGATTAGTATCATTATAATTATACTTATTATTATTATTACTGTTATTATTACAGATATAATATATTTTTTGGCAATATTACTACTAATTAAAGTAATAATAATAATAATAATAATAATGACAATAATAATAATAATAATAATAATAATAATAATAATAATAATAATAATAATGTTAATAATAATGATAATAGTAATAATATTAATAATCATCAAATGTTATCCAAATTCTCTTTATTCTCACTTTTATCATCATTATTGTCATGATTAATAGAATTCTGGTAATTATTATCATTATTACCCTAATAATTGCCAAAATCATCAAATGAATGGAAAAAACGTCATTTTGGAGTATACTCTCAAAAGGCGATATTTCACTAGATTTTGTCGCTTTTTCGACTTTTGGGATTTTTTTTTCTTTTACCTTTTTTTTTATTATATATAGACACAATTCCTGTTATTATCATCGTTAATATCATGATTATCGTCATTATTATCGTTATCATCATAATTATCATCATTATCATCATTACCATCATCATTATCATCATTATTGTAATTATCATCATTAATGCAATTATTATCATTATCATTGCAATTATTGCTTTTATAATATGTATTTTTACAACTATACTAATAACAACTACAATAATAATAGTAATAACAATAATATAAACATTAATAACGTTTTTATAATAATTATTTTTATCATTATTTTAATTAATATCGTTATTACTGTAATTATTACTGCTATAACAATCATTTTACAATTATGCTACCATTAAAAATAATAATGATAATAATAACAATAATAATATTAATAACAATATTATAACGATTAGTATTATCATTATTATACTTATTATTATCATTATTGTTATTATTACGGTTATAATATATTTTTTAGCAATAATACTAATAATTAAAGTAATAATAATAATAATAATAATAATAATAATAACAATGAAAATAGTAATAATATTAATAATCAACAAATGTTATCCAAATTCTCATTATTCTCACTTTAATCATCATTATTGTCATGATTAATAGAATTCTGGTAATTATTATCATTATTACCCTAATAATTACCAAAATCATCAAATGAATGGAAAAAACGTCATTTTGGAGTATACTCTCAAAAGGCTATATTTCGCTAGATGTTGCCGCTTTTTCGACTTTTGGGATTTTTTTTCTTTTACCTTTTTTATTATATATGGACACAATTCCTGTTATTATCATCATTATTTTCATGATTATCATCATTATTATCGTTATCATCATCATTATCATCATTACCATCATCATTATCATCATTATTGCAATTATTATCATCATTATTGCAATTATTATCATCATTATTGCAATTATTATCATCATTATTGCAATTATTATATTTATTATTGCAGTTATAATATATATTTTTACACATATAGTAATTAGAACTACAATAATAATAGTAATAACAATAATAACGTTTTTATAATAATTATTTATATCATTATTTTAATTAATATCGTTATTACTGTGATTATTACTGTTACAATAATTATTTTTACAATTATACTAATCGTAAAAATAATAATAATGATAATAATAACAATAATAATATTAATAACAATATCATAACGATTAGTATCATTATAATTATACTTATTATTATTATTATTGTTATTATTACAGTTATGACATATTTTTTGGCAATAATACTAATAATTAAAGTAATAATAATAATAATAATAATAGTAACAATAATAATAATTATAATAATGATAATAATAATAAAAATAGTAATAATAATAATAATAATAATAATAATAATAATAATAAAAATAATAATAATGATAATAATAATGATAATAGTAATAATATTAATAATAATCAAATGTTATCCAAATTCTCTTTATTCTCAATTTTATCATCATTATTGTCATGATTAATAAAATTCTAGTAATTATTATCAATATTACCCTAATAATTACCAAAATCATCAAATGAATGGAAAAAAAACATTTTGCAGTAAACTCTCAAAAAGCTATATTTCGCTA
>NW_023655253.1:5000-29491 GCF_015228065.2 Penaeus monodon
AAAACCACAAAAATAATAGTAATACAAAATAATAACAATAATAACGATTTTATAAAAATTATTTATATCATTATCTTAATTAGTATCTTATTACTGTAATTTTACTGTTATAATAATTATTTTTTTCATTATACTACCAGTCAAATAAAAAAATGTGAAAATAAAATTTCAATAAAAATACAAAACAATATTATAACCATAGCAATTTATTTTTATTATACTTTTACTTTTATTTATTTTGTTATATTACAGTTATAAAAGATTTTTTTTTGGGAATAATACTAATAAAATTTAAAATAATAAATAATAATAAATAAAATATAATAATAATAATAATAATAATAATAAATAATAATAATAATAATATAATTTTAAATTTCAAATGTTATCAAATTCTCTTTATTCTCACTTTTACCATCATTATTTTTTATGATTAATACAATTCTGGTAATTATTATCATTATTACCCTAATAATTGCCGAAATACCCAAAGAAATCGAAAAAAAAGTCATTTTGGAGTATACTCTCAAAGGCATATTTCGCTAGATTTTGCCGCTTTTTCGACTTTTTGGAATGTTTTTCTTATACCTTTTTTTATTTATATTGGACACAATTCCTGTTATTATCATCATTATTATCATGATTATCATCATTATTATCGTTATCATCATCATTATCATCATTATCATCATTATCATCATCATTATCAAACATTATTTTCAATTATTATCATCATTATTTCAATTGTTATCATTATTATATGCAATAATTGGAGTTATAGTATATATTTTTTGCAAAAATACTATAACCACAACAAAAATAATAGTAATAACAATAATATAACAAAAATAACGATTTTATAATAATTATTTTTTATCATTATCTTAATTAAATATCGTTATTACTGTAATTATTTCTGTTATAATAATTATTTTTGCAATTATACTACCCGTACAAATAATATGAGATAATAATTACAAAAATATACTAAACAATTTTTAACCCTAGCATTATTATTATTATACTTATCTTATTATTATTATTGTTATTATTAAGTTTTTAATAGATTTTTTTGGCAATAATACTAATAATTAAGATAATAGTAATAATAATAAAAATAATAATAATAATAATAATAATAATAATAATAAAAATAATAATAATAAATAAAAATAATAATAATAATATTAATAATATTCAAATGTTATCAAAATTCTCTTTATTCTCACTTTTACCATCATTATTGTTATGATTAATAAATTCTGTAATTATTATCATTATTACCCTAATAATTGCCGAAATACCCAAAGAATCGAAAAAACGTCATTTTGGAGTATACTCTCAAAAGGCTATATTTCGCTAGATTTTGCCGCTTTTTTCGACCTTTGGGAATGTTTTTTCTTATACCTTTTTTATATTATCTATGGCCACATTCCTGTTATTATCATCATTATTATCATGATTATCATCATTATTATCGTTTCATCATCATTATCCATCATTATCATCATTAATCATCATCATTATCATCATTTATTGCAATTAGTATCAGCATTATTGCAATTGTTATCATTATTAATGCCAATTATTGGAGTTTATAGTATATATTTTGCAATAATACTAAATAACCACAACAATAATATATTAATAACAATAATAATAACATAATAACGATTTTATAATAATTATTTTATCATTATCTTAATTAGTATCGTTTAATTACTGTAATTATTACTGTTATAATTAATTATTTTGGCAATTATAACTACGCATTACCAATAATAATGATGTATACTAATTACAATAATATACTAATAACAATATTATAACCACTAGCTTATTATTCTTAACTTTATACTTATTTATTATTATTTGTTATTATTACAGTTTATAATAGATTTTTGGCATAATACTAATAATTAAGATAATAGTAAATAATATAATAATAATACTAATACTAATAATAATAATAATAATAATTAATAATATTCAATGTTATCAAAATTTCCTCTTTATTCTCACTTTTACATCATTATTGTTTATGATAATACAATTCTGGTAATTATTATCTTTATTACCCTAATAATTGCCGAAATACCCAAGAAATCGAAAAAACGTCATTTTTGAAGTAATACCTCAAAAGGCTATATTTCGCTAGATTTTGCCGCTTTTCGCTTTTTGGGGAATGTTTTTCTATACCTTTTTTTATATTAATATGGACACAATTCCCTGTTAATTATCTCCATTATTATCAATGATTATCATCATTTTATCGTTATCATCATCATTATCATCATTATCATCATTATCCATCATCATTATCATCATTATTGCAATTATTATCATCAGTATTGCAATTGTTATCATTATTATTGCAAATTATTGAGTTTATAGTATATATTTTTGCAATAATACTAATAACACAACAATAAATAATAGTAATAACAATAATATAACAATAATAAAGATTTTTATAATAATTCATTTATATTCATGTTCTTAATTAGTATCGTTATTACTGTAATATTACTGTTATATTAATTATTTTTGCAATTATACTACCAGTACAAATAATAATGAGATAATACATTACAATAATAATACTAATAACATATTATAACCACTAGCATTATTATTACGATACTTATACTTAATTATTATTATTTGTTATTATTACAGTTTTATAATAGATTTTTTTTTGGCAATAATACTAATAATTAATCTAATAGTAATAATAATAATAATATAAGAATAATAATAACAATCATAATATAAGAATAATAATACTATAATACTATTAATAATATTCAGATGTTATCGAAAATTCTCTTTATTCTCACTTTTACCATCATTATTGTTATGATTAAACCATTCTGGTTAATTATTATCATTTATTACCCTAATAATTGCCGAAAATACCCAAAGAAATTCGAAAAAACGGTCATTTTGGAGTATACTCGCAAAAGGCTTAATATTTTCGCTAATTTTGCCGCTTTTTTGCGCCGTTTGGAATGGTTTTTCTTATACCTTTTTATATTATATATGGACACAATTCCTGTTTATTATCATCATTATTTCATGATTATCATCATTATTATCGTTATCATCTCATTATCATCATTATCCTCATTATCATCATCAGTATCATCCATTAATTGGCAATTATTATCATCATTAATTGCAATTGTTATCATTATTATTGCAATTATTGGAGTTATAGTAATACTATTTTTGCAATAATACGCCTAACCACAACAATAATATAGTAATCCCAATAATAATAACAATAATAAACGATTTTATAAATAATTAATTTATATCATTATCTTTAATTAGTCATGTTATTACTGTAATTAGTACTTTATAATAATTAGTTTTGCAATATACTACCATAAAAGAATATGATTGATAATAATTACAATAATAATACTAATAACAATTATAACCCTAGCATTATTATTATTTATACTTATACCTTATTATTATTATTGTTAGTATTACAGTTATAATAGATTTTTTGGCATACTACTAATAATTAAGTATAATGATTAAATAATAATAATAATAATAATATAATAATACTAATAATATAATAAAATAATATACTAATAATAATAATAATATTAATAATATTCAAATGTTATCAAAATTCCTTATTTCTCACGTTTACCATCATTATTTGTTATGATTAATACAATTCTGGTAATTTATTATCATTATTACCCTAATAATTGCCGAAATACCCAAAGAAATCGAACAAAACGTCAATTTGGAGTATACTCTCAAAGGCTATATTTTCGCTAGCATTTTGCCGCTTTTTCGACTTTGGGGAATGTTTTTTCTTATACCTTTTTTATATTATATATGACACAATTCCTGTTATTTCATCATTATTATCATGATTATCATCATATATTATTCAGTTTTATCATCATCATATCATCATTATCAGCATTATCATCATCATTATAGTCCATTATTGCAATTATTATCATCATTATTGCAATTGTTTATCATTATTAATTGGCAATTATTGGAGTTAACTAGTATATCTTTTGCCATAATACTAATAACCCCAACAATATAATAGTAATATACAATAATAATAACAATAATAACGATTTGATACTAAATTATTATACATTATCTTAATTAGTATCGTTATTACTGGTAATTATTACTGTTATAATAATTATTTTTTGCAATTATACTACCAAGTACAATGATAATGATGATACTAATTACAATAATAATATAATAACATATTCTAACCATAGCAGCATTATTATTATTATACTTAATACTTATTATATTATTGTTATTATTAACCTTTATAATCGATTTGTTTGTGGCAATAATACTACATAAATTAAGATAATAGTAAGAATAATAATAATAATAATAATAATAATATAATAATAATAATAATAATAATAATAATAATAATAATATTAATAATATGCAACATGTTACAAAATTCTCTTTATTCTCCTTTACCATCATTATTGTTATTATTAATACAATTTCTGGTAATTATTATCATTATATAACATAATAAGTGACGAAATACCCAAAGAAATCGAAAAAAACGTCCATTTTGGAGTATACTCTCAAAGGCTATATTTCGCTAGATTTTGCCGCTTTTTCGACTTTTGGGAATGTTTTTTTTCTAATCCTTTTTTAATATTGGAATATAGGACACAATTCATGTTATTAGCATCATTATTATCATTGATTATCATCATTATTATCGTTTATCATCATCATTATCATCATTATCATCCATTTATCATCATCATTATCATCATTATTGCAAATTATTATCATCATTATTGCAATTGTTTCATTATTATTGCAATTATTGGAGTTTAGTATATTATTTTTGCAATAATACTAATACCCCAACAATAATAATAGTAACAACAATAATAATAACAATATAACGATTTTATAATAATTATTTATATCATTATCTTAATTAGTATCGTTATTAACTGTAATTATTATGTTAAATAATTATTTTTGCATTATACGACATAGCAAATATAATTGATGATAATATTACAAATAATAATACTAATAACAATATTAATAACCGACTAGCATTATTATTATTATACCGTTTATACCTTATTATTATTATATGTTTTATTACAGTTATAATAGATTTTTTTTGGCAATAATACTAATAATTAAGATAATCTAATATAATAATAATAATAATAATAAGAATAATTAATAATAATAATATAATAATAATAATAATAATAATAATATTAATAATATTCAAATGTTTATCAAAATTCTCTTTATTCTCACTTTTACCATCAAGTATTTGTTATGATTAATACAATTCATGGTATTCTTATCATTATTCCCTAATAATTGCCGAATACCCAAGAAATGAAAAAACGTCATTTTGGAGTATTACTCTCAAAGGCTATATTTCGCTAGATTTTGCCGCTTTTTTTCGACTTTGGGAATGTTTTTTTAGGAAAGACCTTTTTATATTATATATGGACACAATTCCTGTTATTATCATCATTATTATCCATGATTATCATCTTATTATCGTTATCATCATCATTATCACATTATCATCAATTCTCATCATCATTATCATCATTATTGCAATTATTATCATCATTATTGCAATTGTTATCATTATTATTGCAATTATTGGAGTTATAGTATATATTTTTGCGAATTAATACTAATAACCCAACAATAATAATAGTAATAACAATAATAATACCAATATACGATTTTATAATAATTATTTTATATCATTATCTTAATTAGTATCGTTCTTACTGTAAGTATTACTGTTTATAATAATTATTTTTGCGATTATACTACCATTACAAATAATAATGATGATAATAATTACAATAATAATACTAATAACAATATTATAACCACTAGCATTATTATTATTATACTTATACTTATTATTATTATTGTTATTATGATAAAAAAAGCAGTTTTATAATAGATTTTTTTGGCAATAATACTAATAATTAAGATAATAGTATAATAATAATAATAATATAATAATAATAATAATAATAATAATAATAATAATAATAATACTATAATAATAATAAGAACTAAATCATATAACTAATATTCAATGTTTATCAAAACTTCTCTTTATCTCACTTTTACCATCATTATTGTTTATGACATTAATACAATTCTGGTACTTATTAATCATTATTACCCTAATAATTGCCGAATACCCAAGAAAATCGAAAAAACGTCCATGTTGGAGTATACTCTTCAAAAGGCTATATTTCGCTAGATTTTGCGGCTTTTTCGATTTTGGTAATGTTTTTCTATACTTTTTTATATTATTATATGGACACAATTCCGGTTATTATTCACATTATTATATGATTGTCATCATTATTATCAGTTTATCATCATCATTATCATCATTATCATCATTATCTACATCTTATCATCCTTATTGCAATATTATCATCATTTATTGCAATTGTTATTCTTATTAATTGCATTATTGGAGTTATAGTATATATTTTTGCAATAATACTAATAACCACAACAATATAATAGTAATAACCATAATAATAACAATAATAACGATTTATAATAATTTTTATATCATTATCTTAATTAGTATCGTTATTACTGTAATTATTACTGTTATAATAAAGTTTTTTTGCAATTGATACTACCAGTACAAGTAATAAATGATGATATAATTCCAATAATAATACTAATAACAATATTATAACCACTACATTATTATTATTATACTTATAACTTATTATTATTATTGGTTATTATTACAGTTATAATTAGATTTTTTGGGCAATATCTAATAATTAGATAATAGTAATAAAATATAATAATATAAATAATAATAATATATAATAATATAATAATAATAATAATAATAATAATAATAATAATAATAATATTAATAATATTCAAATGTTATCAAAATTCTCTTTTTTTTATTTAATAATAATTTTTATTTATTTTGGTTTTTGGGGGGGGAGGGGGTGGAAGGAAAATAATATTTTTTTTTATTCTCACTTTTACCATCATTATTGTTATGATTACACTACAATTCTGGTAATTTAATTATCATTATTACCCTAATAATGTGCCGAAATACCCAAAGAAATCGAAAAAACGTCATTTTGGAGTATACTCTCAAAAGGCTATATTTTCGCTAGATTTTGCCGCTTTTTCGACTTTTTGGGAATGTTTTTCTTATACCTTTTTTATATTATATATGGACACAATTCCTGTTTTATCATCATTATTATCATGATTATCATCATTATTATCCGTTATCATCATCATTATTCATCATTATCATCATTATCCATCATCATTATCATCATTATTGCAATTATTATCATCATTATTGCAATTGTTATCAGTATTATTGCAATTATTGGCGTTATAGTATAATATTTTGCAATAATACTAATAACCACAACAATAATAATTAGTAATAACAATAATAAACAATAATAACGATTTTATAATACATTATTTATATCATTATCTTAATTAGTATCGTTTATTACTGTAATATTTACTGTTATAAAATTATTTTTGCAATTATACTACCAGTACAACTAATAATGATGATAATATTACAATAATAATACTAATAACATATTTAACCACTAGCATTTTTATTATAATACTTAGACTTATTATTATTATTGTTATTATAGCAGTTATAATAGCTTTTTTTGGCATATACTAATAATTAAGATAATAGTAATAATAATAATAATAATAATAATAAGATAATAATAATATAATAATAATTATACTAATTAATAATAATAATAATAATAATTAATTCAAATGTATCAAAATTCTCTTTATTCTCACTTTTACCATCATTAATTGTTATGATTACTACAATTCTGGTAATTATTATCATTATTACCCTAAATAATTGCGAAAGTACCCAAAGCAATCGAAAAAAACCGTCCTTTTGGAGTATACTCTCAAAAGCTATATTTCTTTAGATTTTGCCGCTTTTTCGACTTTTGGGAAAGGTTTTTTCTTATACCTTTTTTTATATTATATATGGACACAATTCCTGTTTATTATCATCATTATATATGATTATCATCATTATTATCGTTATCATCATCATTATCAGCATGATCATCATAATCATCATTCATTATCATCATTAATTGCAATTATTATCATCATTATTTCAATTGTTATCATTATTATTGCAATTATTTGGAGTTATAGTATATATTTTTTTAGGCATAATACTATACCAAACAATAATATAGTAATAACAATAATAAGAACAAAATAACGATTTTATAATAATTATTATATCATTATCTTAATTAGTATCGTTATTACTGTAATTATTAGTTATAATAATTATTTTTGGGGGGGCACACACACAAAATTATACTACCAGTAACAAAATACATAATGATGATAATAATTACAATAATAAGACTAATAACAATATTATAACCACTAGCATTATTATTATTATACTTAGACTTATTATTATTTATTGTTTATTATTCAGTTTATAATAGATTTTTTGCAATAATACTAATATTAAAATAATAGTAATAATGAATAATAATAATAATAATAATAATAATAGTAATCATAATAATAATAATAATAATTAATAATAATAATAATAATAATAATAATATTAATAATATTCAAATGTTATCAAAATTCTTTTTTCTCACTTTTACCCAATCATTATTGTTATGATTAATACATTCCTGGTAATTATTATCATTATTACCCTAATATTGCCGAATCCCCAAGAAACGAAAAACGTCATTTTGGAGTAACTCTCAAAAAGGATTATTTCGCTATATTTTGCGCTTTTTCGACTTTTGGAAGTATTTTCTTATACCTTTTTTATATTATATATGGACCACCATTCCTGTTATTATCATCATTATTCAAATCATGATTATCATCATTATTATCGTTATCATCATCATTATCCATCTTATCTCATTATCATCATCATTATCATCATTATTGCAATTATTTATCATCATTATTGCCATTGGTTATCATTATTATTGCAATTATTGGAGTTTAGTATATATTTTTTTGCAATTAATACTAATAACCACAACAATAATAATAGTAATAACAATAATAATAACAATAATAACGATTTTATAATATTATTATATCATTTCTTAATTAGTAAATCGTTATTCTGTAATTATTACTGTTATAATATTATTTTTTGCAATTTATACTACCAGTACCAAATAATAATGAGATAATAATTACAATAATAATACTAATAACATATTATAACCAAGCATTATTATTATATACATTAGACTTATTAGTTTTATGGTTATTATTACAGTTATAATAGATTTTTGTTGGCATATACTAATAATTAAGATAATAGTAATAATAATAATAATACTAATAATAATAATACTAATAATAATAATAATAATAATAATAATAATAATAATGATATAAATAATAATAATAATATTAATAATTCAATGTTATCAAAATTCTCTTTATTCTCACTTTTACCATCATTATTGTTATGATCAATACATTCTGTAATTATTAATCATTATTTACCCTAATAATTGCCGAAAATACCAAAGAAATCGGGGAAAAACGTCATTTTGGAGTATACTCTCAAAAGGCTATATTTCGCTAGATTTGCCGAGTTTTAGACTTTTGGGAATGTTTTCTTATACCTTTTTTAATTATATAATGACACAATTCCTGTTATTATCATCATTATTATCATGCTTATCATCATTATTATCGTGTATCATCATCATTATCATCATTATCATCATTATCATCATCATTATCATCATTAGTGCAATTGATTATCATCATTATTGCAAGATTGTTATCATTGATTATTGCAATTAATTGGAGTTATAGTAATAATTTTTTGGCATAATCCTAATAACCACAACCATATAATAGTAATAACAATAATAATACAATATATAACGATTTTATAATAATTATTTATATCATTATCTTAATTAGTAATCGTTATTACTGTAATTATACTGTTTATAATAATGATTTTTGCAATTATACTACCAGTACAAATAATAATGATTGATAATAATTACCATAATATACTAATAACCATATTAATCACCACTAGCATTATTATATTATACTTAATACTTTATTATTTATTATTGTTATTATACTGTTATAATAGATTTTTGGGCAATTAATACTAATAATTAAGATAATAGTAATAATAATAATATAATAATAATAATAATATATAATAAAATAATATAATAGTTTAATAATAATAATAATAATAATATTAATAATATTCAAATGTTTCAAAATTCTCTTTATTCTCATCTTTTACATCATTATTGTGTATGATTAATACATTCTGGTAATTATTATCATTATTAACCCTAATAATTGCCGAAATCCCCAAAGGAAATCGAAAAAACGTCATTTTGGGTATACGCTCATAAGGCTATATTTCGCTAGATTTTGCGCTTTTCGACTTTATGGAATGTTTTTTCTTATACCTTTTTTATTTATAATGACCACCATTCCTGTTTATTATCATCATTATTATCATGATTATATCTTATTATCGTTTATCATATCATTATCATCATTATCATCATTATCATCATCATTAGCTCATTATTGCAATTATTATCATCATTATTGCAATTGTTTATCATTATAATTGCAATTATTGGAGTTATAGTAATATATTTGTTTTGTCAATAATACTAATAACCACAACAGAATATAGTTACTAACCTAATTAATAACAATAATAAACGATTTTATAATATTATTTATATCATTATCTTAATTAATATCGTTATTACTGGTAATTATTAATGTTATAATAATTATTTTTGCAATTATACTACCATAAAAATAATAAATGATGATAATAATTACAATAATATACTAATAACAATATTTAACCACTAGCATTATTATTATTATACTTATACCTTTATTATTATTATTGTTATTATTACAGTTATAATGATTTTTTGGCAATAATACTAATATTGAAGATAATAGTAATAATATAATAATAAAAAAAATAAAAATAATAATAATAATAATAATAATAATAATAATAATAATAATAATATAATAATAATAATAATACTATAAATAATATTTCAAATGTTATCAAAATTCTCTTATTCTCACTTTTACCATCAGTATTGTTATTAGTAATACAATTCTGGTAATTATTATCATTATTACCCTAATAATTGCGAAATACCCACAGAATCGAAAAAACGTCATTTTGGAGTATACTCTCAAAGCTATATTTCGCTAGATTTTGCCGCTTTTTTCGACTTTTGGGAATGTTTTTCTTATACCTTTTTTATATTAATATATGGACCACAAATTCCTGTTATTATCATCATTATTATCAGGAAGTATCATCTTCTTATCGTTATCATCATCCATTTATCATCATTATTCATCTTATCATCATCATTATCATCATTATTGCAATTATTTATCATCATTATTGCAATTGTTATCATATTATTGCAATATTGGGAGTTATAGTATATATTTTTGCAATAATACTAAATACCACAACATAATAATAGTAATACAATAATAATAACAATAATAACGATTTTATAATAATTATTTATATCATTTCTTAATTAAGTATCGTTATGACTGTAATTATTAACTGTTATAATATTATTTTTTGCAATTATACTACCAGTCCAATAATAATGAGATAAGCATTAAAATATAATACTAATAACAATATATAACCACTAGCATTATTTTCTTATACTTATACTTATTATTATTATTGTTATTATTACAGTTATAATAGATTTTTGTGGCAATAACTAATAATTAAGATAATAGTAATAATAATAATGATAATAATAATAATAATAAGATAATAATAATAATAATATAATAATAATAATAATAATAATCATAATAATATTTCAAATGTTATCAAAATTCCTTTATTCTCACTTTTACCATCATTATTGTTATGATTAATACAATTGCTGTAATTATTACCATTATTCCCTAATAATTGCCGAATACCCAAGAAATCGAAAAACCCCCCCCGTTTTTTTTCCATTTTGGAGTATACTCTCAAAAGGCTCTATTTCGCTAGATTTGCCGCTTTTTTCGACTTTTGGAATGTTTTTCTTTATACCGTTTTTTATATTATATATTGGACCAATTCCTGTTATTATCATCATTATTATCATGAAATTATCATCATTATTTCGTTATCATCACATTATCATCATTATCATCATTATCATCATCATTATCATCATTATTGCAATTATTATCATCATTATTGCAATGGTTATCATTATTATTGCAATTAGTGGGAGTTATAGTATATATTTTTTGCAATAATACTAATAACCACAACAATAATACTAGGTAAGAACAAGAATAATACCAATAATAACGTTTTTATAATAATTTTTTTAATATCATTTATCTTAATTATTATCGTTTATTACTGTATTAATTATTAGTAATAATTATTTTTGCAATTATACTACCAGTAACAAATAATAATGATGATAAAATTACACTAATACTACTAATAACAATATTATAACCACTAGCATTATTTATTATTATACTTAATACTTATTATATTATTGTTTTATGTATTACAGTTATAATAGATTTTTTGGCATAATACTATAATCTAAGATAATAGTAAATAATATAATAATACTAATAATAAGTAATAATAATAATAAAATAATAATAATAATAATAATATTATAATATTCAATGTTATTCAAAATTCTCTTTATTCTCACTTTTACTCATTATTGTTATGATTAATACTCTGTAATTATTATCATTATTACCCCGAATATTGCCGGGGGGGGGGGAATCCCAAGAAAAAAAGAAAAGAGAAAAAAAAAAAAAAAGAAGAGAAAAAAAAAAAAAAAGAAAAAAGAGAAATCGAAAAAACGGCATTTTTGGAGTATACCTCAAAAGGCTATATTTTCGCTAGATTTTACCGCTTTTCGACTTATATGGGGAATGTTTTTTCACTTATACCTTTTTTATATTTATATCTGGACACAATTCCTGTTATTATCATCATTATTATCATGATTATCCTCATTATTATCGTTATCATCATCATTATCATCATTATCATCATTATCATCATCATTATCATCATTATTGCAATTATTATCATCATTATTGCAATTGTTATCATTATTATTCAATTTTATTGGATTATGTATTATTTTTGCAATAATACTAATGAACCACAACAATCACTAATAGTTATAACAAATAATAATAAACAAACTACGATTTTTAATAATTATTTATACATTATCCTTAAATTAGTATCGTTATTACTGTCATTATTACTGTTATAATCATTATTTTTGCAATTACATTACCATAGCAAATCATAATGTGATATAATTACAATAATAATACTAATAACAATATTATACCCACTAGCTTATTATTATTATACTTATACTTATTATTATTATTGTTATTATTACAGTTATAAATAAGATTTTTTTTGCATAAATACTAATAATTAAGATAATAGTAATAATATAATAATAATAATAATAATAATAATAATAATAATAATAATAATAATAATAAATAATAATACTCATATTAATAATCTTCAAATGTTTATCAAATTCTCTTTATTCTCACTTTTACCAGCATTATTGTTATGATTAATAACAATGTCCTGGTAATTATTATCATTATTACCCTAAATAATTGCCGAAATACCCAAAGAAAATCGAAAAAAAGCGTTCTTTTTGAGTATACTCTCATAAGGCTATATTTCACACGCTAGAATGTTGCCGCTTTTTCGACTTTTGGAATGTTTTTCTTATACTTTTTAATATTATCTATGGACACAATACCTGTTATTATCATCATTAGTTATCATGATTATCATCATTATTATCGTTATCATCATCATTATCATCATTATCATCATTAGCCTCATCTTATCATCATTATTGCAATTTATTATCTCATTATTGCAATTGTTCTCATTATTATTGGCAATTATTGGAGTTATAGTATATATTTTTCCAATAATATCTAATAACCCAACAACAATAATAATAGTATAACAATACTAATAACAATAATAACGATTTTATAATAATTATTTATATCATTATCTTAATTAGTATCGTTATTCTCGAATTTATTACTGTTATAATAATTATTTTTGCATTTTATTTTTTTTTCAAATTTATTTAAATATAAAATTAGATTATACGACAGTACAAATAATAATGATGATAATAATATACAATAAATAATAACTATACCAATATTATAACCACTAGCATTATTATTATTATAACTTATACTTAATTATTATTATTGTTATTATTACAGTTATATAGAATTTTTTTGGGGAAATAATACTAATAATTAAGATAATAGTTAATGATAATAATAATAATATAATAATAATAATAATGGATAATAATAATAATAATCATAATAATAATAATAATAATAATATGCAATGTTATCAAATTCTCTTTATTCTCACTTTTACCATCATTATTGTTATGATTAATACAATTCCTGGTAATTATTATCATTATTACCCTAATAATTGCCGAATACCCAAAGAAAATCGAAAAAACCGTCATTTTGGAGTATACTCTCAAAAGGTATATTTCCCGCTAGATTTTGCCGCTTTTTGACGGACTTTTGGGAATTTTTTTCTTCTACCTTTTTTATATTATATATGGACACAATTCCTGTATAATCATCATTATTATCATGATTATCATCCATTTTTTTTTTTTTTTTTTAAAAAAAAAAATTTTTTGTCCCGTTTATCATCATCATATCATCATTAATCATCATTATCATCATCATTATCATCATTATTGCAATTATTAAGCATCATTATTGCAATTGTGTATCATTTATTAATTGCAATTATGGAAGGTATAGTATATATTTTTTGCAAAAAAAAAAAAATGGGAATATATAACCACAACCAATAATAATAGTACAACATATATAACGATAATACGATTTTATAAATAATTTTTATACATTTTATCTTAATTAGTATCGTTAGTTACTGTAAATTATTACTGTTATAATAATTATTTTTGCAATATACTACCATACAAATTAATAATATGATAATAATTACAATAATAATCTAATACACAATATTATAACCACTAGCATTTATTATATTATACTTATTTATGTATATTATTGTGATTATTGCAGTTATAATAGATTTTTTTGGCAATTAATACTAAGAATTAAGATAATAGTAATAATCATAATAAGAAATAATAATAATATAATAATAATAATAATAATATAATATAATAATATAATATTAATAATATTCAACTGTTATCAAAATTCTCTTTAATTCTCACTTTTACCATCATTATTGTTATGCTTAATACAATTCTGGTAATTCATTATCATTATTACACCTAATATTGCCGAAAATACCCAAAGAATCGAAAAACGTCATTTTGGAGTATACTCTCAAAGGCGATATTTCGCTAGATTTTGCCGCTTTTTCGACTTTGGGAATGTTTTTCTTATACCTTTTTTTATATTATATTGGACACATTCCTTTATTATCATCATTATTATCATGATTATCATCATTATTATCGTTATCCATCATCATTATCATCATTATCATCATTATCATCATCATTATCATCATTATTGCAATTATTATCATTCATTATTGCAATTGTATCATTATTATTGCGATTATTGGAGTTATAGTATTATCTTTTGCCAATAATACTAATAACCACAATAATATAATAGTAATAACAATAATCATAACAATAATAACGATTTTATACTAATTATTTATATCATTATCTTAATTAGTATCGTTATTACTGTAATTATTAATGTTATAATAATTATTTTGCATTATACTACCAGTAGGCAAATAATAATGATGATAATATTACATACTAAGACTAATAACAATATTATAACACAATAGCAATTATTAATTATTATACTTATACTTATTTTTTATTGTTATTATTAACAGTTATATAGATTTTTTTGGGCAAAATAATACTAATAATTAAGATAATAGTAATAATAAATAATAATAATAATATAATCTAATAATATAATAATAATAATCATATAATATAATAATAATAATAATATTAATAATATTCAAATGTTATCAAATTCTTTATTCTCACTTTTACCATCATTATTGTTATGATTAATACAATTCTGGTAATATTATCATTATTACCCTATAATTGGCCGAATACCCAAAGAAATCGAAAACGCATTTTGGCGTATACTACTCTCACAAGGCTATATTTCGCTAGAATTTTGCCGGGCTTTTTTCAGTACTTTTGGGAATGTTTTTTTCTTATCCCTTTTTTATATTATATATGGACACAGATTCCTTTCATTATCATCCATTATTATCATGATTATACATCATTATTATCGTTATCATAATCATTATCATCATTATCATCAGTATCATCATCATTATCATCATTATTGCAATTATTATCATCATTATTGCAATTGTTATCATTATTATTGCAATTATTGGAGTTTATAGTATATATTTTTGCAATATACTACCAGTACAAATAATAATGATGATAATAATTACAATAATAAAACTAATAACAATATTATAACCACTAGCATTATTATTATTATACATATACTTATTATTATATTGTTATTATTACAGTTATAATAGATTATTTAGCAATAATACAATAAATATAGATAATAGTAATAATAATAATAATAATAATAAAATAATAATAATAATAAATAATAATAATAATAATAAATATAATAAATAAATATTCAAATGTTATCAAAATTCTCTTATTCTCACTTTTACCATCATTATTGTTATGATTATTACAATTCTGGTAATTATTATCATTATTACCCTAATAATTGCCGAAATTACCAAAGAAATCGAAAAAACGTCATTTTGGAGTATACTCTCAAAAGGCTATATTTCGCTAGATTTGCCGCTTTTTCGACTTTTGGGAATGTTTTTCTTATACCTTTTTATATTATATATGGACACAATTCCTGTTATTATCATCATTATTATCATGATTATCATCATTATTATCGTTATCATCATCATTATCATCATTATTGCAATTATTATCATCATTATTGCAATTGTTATCATTATTATTGCAATTATTGGAGTTATAGTATATATTTTTGCAATAATACTACCAGTACAAATAATAATGATGATAATAATTACAATAATAATACTAATAACAATATTATAACCACTAGCATTATTATTATTATACTTATACTTATTATTATTATTGTTATTATTACAGTTATAATAGATTTTTTGGCAAATAATACTAATAATTAAGGATAATGTAATAATAATAATAATAATACTAATAATACATATAATAAAATAATAATAATAATAATAATAATATTCAAAGTATCAAAATTCCTTTATTCTCACAGTTTACCATCAGTATTTTCCTGATTAAACAATTCTGGTAAGTATTATCATTTATACCCTAATACATTGCCGAAAAATACCAAAAGAAATCGAAAAAACGTCATTTTGGAGTTGACTCTCAAAAAGGCTATATTTCGCTAGTTTTGCCGCTTTTTCGACTTTTGGGAATGTTTTTCCCTATTACCTTTTTTTCATTATATATATGGACACAATTCCTGTTATTATCATCATTATTATCATGATTATTCATCCATTAGTATTCGATTATCATCATCATTCATCATCATTATCATCATTATCATAATAATTATCATCATTATTGCCATTATTATCATTCATTATTGCAAATTGTTATCATTATTATTGCCATTTATTGAGTTATAGTATATAATTTTGCAAAATACTAATAAACCACAACAATATAATAGTAATAACAATAATAATAACATAATAACGATTTATATATAATTATTTATATCATATCTTTAATAGTATCGTTATTACTGTAATTATTTTACTGTTCTAATAATTATTTTGCAATTATACTACCAGTACAAATAATAATGATGATAATATTCACAATAATAATACTAATAACAATATTATAACCACTAGCATATTATTATTATACTATACTTATTATTATGATTGTTATTATTCAGTTATAATAGAATTGTGGAAATCAATACTAATAATTAAGATAATAGTAATAATAATCATAATAATAAATAATAATAATAATAATAATAATAATAGTAAAATAATAATAATAATAATAATAATAATATTTAATAATATTCAAAGTTATCAAACTTCTCTTTATTTCTCACTGCTACCATCATTATTGTATGATTAATACAAATTCTGGTAATTATTATCATTATTACCCTAATAATTGCCGAAATACCCAAAAGAAATCGAAAAAAACGTCATTTTGGAAGCTATTACTCTCGAAAAGGCTATATTTCGCTAGATTTTGCCGCTTTTTCGACTTTTGGGAATGTCTTTCTTATACCTTTTTTATTATATATGGACACAAATCCTGTTATTATCCTCATTATGATCATGATTATCACATTAATTGATCGTTATCATTCATCATTAATCAGCATGATCATACACTATCATCATCATTATCATATTATTGCAAATTCTTATTCATCATTATTGGCAATTGTTATCATTATATTGCAAATTATTGGAGTTAGTAGTATATAATTTTTGCAAGGAATACTAATAACCACAACAATAATAATAGTAATAACAATATAATAACAATAATAACGATTTCATAATAATTATTTATTATACATTATCGTAATTAGTATGTTATTACTGTTAATTATTACTGTTATAATAATTATTTTTGCAATTATACTCCAGTTTACAAATAATAAGGATGATAAAATTACAATAATATACTAATAACAAATATTATAACTAATTACACGAGCAGTATTATTATGATACTTATACTTATTATATTATTCGTTATTATTATTAACAGTTGTATAATATATCTTTTGGCAATATTACTAATAAAAAAAGTAATAATAATAATAATAATAATAATAATAATAATAATAAGTAATTAATTTTTAAAAATAATTAATATAATAAAAATAATAATTAATAATAATAATAATATTAAATAATATTCAAATGTTATCAAAATGATCTTTATTCTCACTTTTACATCAGTAGTGTTATGATGAATACAATTCTGGTAATTTATTATCATATTACCTATAATTGCCGAAATACCAAAGAAATAGAAAAAAAACGTCATTTTGGAGTTTTATTACTCTCAAAGGCTATATTTCGCTGATTTTGACGCTCTTTCGACTTTGGGAATGTTTTCTATACCTTTTTATATATAGATGGACACAATTCCTGTTATTAATCATAATTATTATCATGATTATCATCATTATATCTTTATCATCATTCAATACATCCATTATCATCATTATCATAATCATTATCATCATTATTGCAATTATTATCAGCATTATTGCAATTTTATCATTATTATGCAATTATGGGTTAGAGTATATATTTTTGCAATAATACTAATAACCACAACCAATAATAATAGTAATAACAATAATAATAACCTATACCGATTTTATAATAATTATTTCATATAATTATCTTAATTATATCGTTATACTGTAAATTATTACTGTTATAATAATTATTTTTGCAATTATACTACCAGTACAATATAATGATGATAATAATTTACAATAACAATACTAATAAACAATATTATAACCACTAGCATTATTATATTATACTCTATACTTATTATTATTATTGTTATTATTACAGTTATTAATAGATCTTTTGGTAAATAAATACTAATAATTAAGATAATAGTAATAATAATAACAATAAATAATAATAATAAAATCAATAATAATAATAATATAATAATAATAATAATAATAATAATAATAATATATTAATAATATTCAAATGTTATCAAAATTCTCTTTATTCCACTTTTCCCATCATTATGTTATGATTAATACAATTTGGTAATTAGTATCATTATTACCCTAATAATTGCCGAACTACCCAAAAAATCGACAAAAACGTCATTTTGGAGTATACTCTCAAAAGGCTATATTGCGCTAGATTTTGGCCGCTTTTTCGACTTTTGGGAATGTTTTCTTATACCTTTTTTATATATATATTGGACACAAATTCCTGTGATATAATCATTATTAGCATGAGTATCATCATTATTATCGTTATCATCATCATTATTACTCATTATCAATCATTCATCATCATCTATTATCATAATTATTGCAATTATATCAATCATTATTGCAATTGTTATCATTATTATTGCAATCATTGAATTTATAGTATATATTTTGCAAAAATACTAAATAAACCACAACAAAATAATAGTATAACATAATAATAACAATAATAACGATTTATAATAAGTATTAGATCATTATCTTAATTAGGTATCGTTCATTACTGTAATTATTACTGTATATAATTATGTTGCAATTATACTACCAGTACAAATAATAAATGATGATAATAAGTACAATAATAAACTAATAACC
Source organism: Penaeus monodon (assembly GCF_015228065.2). Classification (NCBI taxonomy): domain Eukaryota; kingdom Metazoa; phylum Arthropoda; class Malacostraca; order Decapoda; family Penaeidae; genus Penaeus; species Penaeus monodon. The sequence continues at coordinate 25,662 of NW_023655253.1, forward strand.
AATATATAACCACGTAGATTATTTTATTTATACTTATACTTATTATTATTATTGTTATTATTACAGTTTACTAGATTTTTGCAATAATACTAATATTAAGATAATAGTAAATAATAATTAATAATATTATACTAAAATAATAATAAATAATAATAATATAATAATAATATAATTAATAATATAATATTAATAATATTCAAATGTTATCAAAATTCTCGGTATCTCACTTTTACCTCATTTACTGTTATGATTAATACAATTCTGGTAATTATTATCATTATGCCCTAAATAATTGCGAAATACCCAAAGAAAATCGAAAAAACGTCATTTTGGAGTATACTATCCAAAAGCCTATATTCGCTAGATTTTGCCGCTTTTTCGACTTTTGGGAATGTTTTTCTCTCTACCTTTCTTTATCTTATATATGGACACAATCCGTTTATATCTTATTATCATGATTATATCATTATTATGTATCATCATCATTATCATCATTATCATATTATCATCAGCATTATCATCATTATTGGAAATTATTCTCATCATTTATTGCAATTGTTATCATATTATTGCAATATTGGCGTATAGTATTATTTTTGCAATAATACTAATAACCACAACAATAAAATGAATAACAATAATAATCACAATAATAAAACGATTTTATAATAATATTTATATCATTATCTTAATAGTATCGTATACTGTAATTATTACTGTATAATAATTATTTTTGCAATTATACTACCAGTACAAATAATAATGATGATAATAATTACAATAATAATATAATAACATCTTAAACACTAGCATTATTACTATTATACTTATACTATTATTATTATTGTTAGTATTCCAGTTATATAGATTTTTTTTTTGGCAATAATACTAATAATTAAGATAATAGTAATAATAAAATAATAATGAATAATAATACTAATAATAATAAATAATAATAATAAAAATAATCATAATAATATTAATAATAATTCAAATGTTATCCAAAATTCTCCTTCTTCTCACTTTTACCCATCATTCTTGTATGATTAATTACAATTCTAGGTTAAAATTTATTATCATTATGACCCTAATAATTGCCGAAATACCCAAAGAAATCGAAAAAAACGTCATTTGAGTATACTCTCAAAAGGCTATTTTCGCTAGATTTTGCCGCTTTTCGATTTGGGAAAATTGGTGTTTTCTTATACCTTTCTTTTATATTATATATGGAACACCAATTCCTGTTACATCATCATTCTGTATCATGATTATCAGCATTATTACGTTTATCATCTCATATCCTCCTGATCATCATTACATCATCATTATCATCAGTATTGCAATTATTATTCATCATTAGTGCAATTGTTCTCCATTATTGCAATTATGGAGTTATAGTATATATTTTTGCAATAATACTAATATACCACAACAATAATAATAGTAAAACATAATAATAACAATAATAACGATTTTATAATTACTTATTTATATTCATATCTTAATTAGTATCGTTAGTACTGTAATTATTACTGTATAATAATTATTTGTGCAATTATACTACCAGTACAAATAATAATGATGTAAATAATTACAATAATAATACTAAAATACAATATATAACACTAGCCTTCTATTATTATTACTTACTACTTATTGATTATTATTGTTATTATTACATTATAATAGATTTTTTGGCAATAATACTAATAAATTAAGATAATAGTAATAATAATAATAAGAATAATATAATAATAATAATAATATAATTTAATAATATTCAAATTTTTATCAAAATTCTTTATTCTCCTTTTACCATCATTATTGTATGATTAATAACAATTCTGGTAAGTATTATCATATTACCTAAATAATTACGAAAAAAACCAAAAGAAATCGAAAAAAACGTATTTTGGAGTATACTCTCAAAAGGTATATATTTCGCTAGATTTTGCCGCTTTTTCGACTTTGGAATGTTTTCTATACTTTTTAATATTATATATGGACCAATTCTGTTATTATCATCATTTATATGGATTATCATCATTTATCGTTCATCATCATCTATCATCTTTAAAAATTATTCATCATTTATCATTATTGCAATTATTATCATCATTATTGCAATTGTTATCATTATTATTGCAAATTTTTGGAGTTATAGTATATATTTTGCAATAATACTAATAACCACAACAATAATATATAATAACAATAATAATAACAATAATAACGATTTGATAATAATTATTTATATCATTATCTTAATTTGTATCGTTATACTGTAATATTACTGTTATAAAAAAATTATTTTTGCAAAATTATAATACAGTACAAATAATAATGATGATAATAATTCAATATAATACTAATAACATATTATAACCAACTAGCAATTATTAGTATATATTATATTATAATATTATATGATTATTATTACAGTTATATAATTTTTGGCAATAATATAATAATTAGATAATATAATAATATAATAATACATAATAATAATATAATAATAATAATAAATAATAAAATAAATAATAATAATAATAATAATAATAATAATAATATTAATAATATTCAAATTTATCAAAATTCTCTATACTCACTTTTACCATCATTATTGTATGATTAATACAATTCTGTAATATTATCATTATTACCCTAATAATTGCCGAAATACCCAAGAATCGAAAAACGATTTTGGAGTATACTCTCAAAAGGCTATATTTCGCTAGATTTGCCGCTTTTTCGACTTTTGGGAATGTTTTCTTATACCTTTTTATATTATATATGGACACAATTCTGTATTATCATCATATTATCATGATTATAAATTTATTATTATTACCTATATTAAACAATTATCATCATTATCATCATTATCATCTATTATCACATTTGCAATTATTATCATCATTATTGCAATTGTTATCATTATTATTGCACAATTATTGAGTTATAGTATATTTTTGCAATAATATAATAAAAACAACAATAATAATAGTAATAACAATATAATAACAATATAACGATTTTATAATAATATTTATATCATATCTTAATAGTACGTTATTCTGTAATTATTACTGTTATAATAATTATTTTGCAATTATATACAGTACAAATAATAATGTGATAATAATACAAATAATACTAATAACAATATTATAACACTAGCATTATTATATTATACTTATACTTATTATTATTATTGTTATTTTTACAGTTATAATAGATTTTTGGCAATAATACTAATATTAAGATAATAGTAATAATAATAATAATAATACTAATAATAATAAATAATAATAATATAATAAATAATAATAATAATATATTAATAATTCAAATGTTATCAAATTCTCTTTATTCTCACTTTACCATCATATTGTTATGATTAATACAATTCTGGGAATATTATCATTATTACCTAATAATTGCCGAAATACCCAAAGAAATCGAAAAACGATTTTGGAGTATACTCTAAAAGGCTATATTTCGCTAGATTTTGCCGCTTTTCGACTTTGGGAATGTTTTTCTATACCTTATTTTATATTATGGACACAATTCTGTATTATCATCATATATCATGTTATCATCATTATTACGATTCATCATATCATCATTATCATATTATCACATCATTATATATATTGCAATTATTATCATCATTATTGCAATGTTTCATTAGTATTGCAATATGAGTATAGTAAAATTTTTGCAATAATACTAATAACCACAACATAATAATAGTAATAACAATAATAATAACAATAAAAACGATTTTAAAATTTTATCTTATCTTAATAGTATGTTATCTTAAATTT
>NW_023655254.1:0-2500 GCF_015228065.2 Penaeus monodon
CTATTTTATTTTTTGTTATCATTTTATACTTCATTTTGTTGCATTATTTTTATCATTATCGATTTTTCTCATCTTATCTACTGTTACATTTCATTTGTTATTCTATTATTATCATTATGTTACACGATCGTTACATAATTTGGAATGAAGCTAGGACACGTCCCTGGAATATATGAGCCCCATGAGTATAGACCGGAAATTTATTAACCCGACATATATGAATTTATTTTATCATTATTCCACGAAAGCATTTGCCGGCGTAACCCATGTGAAAATTGCGTAAGCATTATAGGTATGTAATTTGCAAGAGTAATGTCTCCCTCACACAGGCTCTCTCTCTTTGCTCTCTCTCTCTCTCGTTCGCTTTCTCTCTCTTGCTCTCTCTCTCTCGTTCGCTCTCTCTCTCTCTCTCTCTCCTCCTCTCTCTCCTCTCTCTCTCTCTCCTCTCTCTCTCTCCTCTCTCTCTCTCTCTCTCTCTCTCTCTCATCAACATCATCATCATCCAAAATCATCATCATTATCACCACTACCTCCGCCTTAATCATCATCACCCTCATCACAACCACCATTACAAATCACCATCACTGTTATTATTCCCTTCTTACAGTGAGGATCTGCACAGGCGCGGGTACAGTGGTGTTGGTCTGTCATATCATCGCCATCCTCCTGCTGCTAATCGCTCTTGCTATTGTGAGTTGAGGACTTGTAAAGGTATATTTTGCTCGGTGCAATTATCACGACAATCGCTCTATGGTTATCGCTGATTGTTAATGGAGGGTGTATTGCTTTGCTTTGCTTTGAGTGTGTCTATGCGATTTTTGACGTGACTTTTTTCTTCTTTTTTTTACCAGTCACGTGACGGTAGTGTCTCATGCAGGTAAGTGTCGCGAGAAAATAGCTTTGAGCAAATTAAGTACACGGAGTAGGTTGTTGATTAAATACCTTCTAGTAGGAGAGACGGAAGTTCTTTTCCAAATGGAAATGTGGGGAGGGCTAAAAAAAAATTACGTTTGAATTGAAGAGGCATTATTTCAGAAACTTATTACAGTAATTGAGCCTCCACAAGGATCTCATCTTGTTCGTCGGAAAACCTAGGAGCCATGATGATAGAGACACTCCTTCCACTTAAAATGTTCGTTTCCGAATGCGATTATATTCACCCCGTAGCCATGCGATTATTTGGAGCCAACGATGGTCCCCTAGCGACTCTAGCGGCAGTCGCTCGAAGCAGAACAGACCCTTTCAAAGATTTTTTAAAAATGTGCTCAAGATAATCGTTTGACGGTCATCGTATAGCCATGAATGATCATCGTTGTTGCACCGAGCAAAACGTACCTTAAGTTGTAGACAAGGTATGAATGAGAATGAATATCTTCACAATAACAAGAGATGTTTTTTGCCCGGGTTTCGATTACGTCTTCGTCAGAAATACATGTATTTCTGACGAAGACGTAATCGAAACCGGTCAAATACATCTCTTGTTATTGTGAAGATATTCATTCTCATTCATCCCTTTGTCTACATTTGTCAATATGAATACGGTTTGTACCTTAAGTTGTGAATGTAAGCTGTAGGTTGTGGACTTGGCTGTTTGTGTTTCTTTAACGAAGGGATAGATAAGAAAAAATGACTGAATGAAAGCGTAAAGGTAAGATTAATTTCCGTTTGAACAGTTTTGGATGTATTTAGTTATCTTGTGTTAGTGTGTGTGTGTGTGTGTGTGTGTGTGTGTGTGTGTGTTGTGTGTGTGTGTGTGTGTGTGTGTGTGTGTGTTGTGTGTGTGTGTGTGTGTGTGTGTGGTGTGCGTGTGTGTGTGTGTATGCATTCGAATTTTGTTACATACAGATGGCTCCACATGTACTCAGCCAGCAAGGAGTCTATCAGTTGGCTCTAATGACCAATCCTGATTTCCCCATCCCTTGAATTGGCGGGTAAATGTGATTTTCTTTTTCTTTTTTAATACAATTGATATCGATACTTTTATCATTGTTATTGATGTTCTGATTTTTTTTATTATTATCTTGCTAACATTTAAGACAACGAAATAGTACAAAAGACCCTTTCCAAAAGTAAAGGAAAAGGTAAAACAGGTGAGACAGGTAGGTCTAATAACTGACTCCGTGGTGGACTAAGCACTTATAGAGCCATCTATGTGTAAATGCAATAAAAAAAACTTGTATTACAGTGGCAGGGCATGCTTTTCACCCTCCCTTCACCATACTCATACCCAATTCCCTTTATTCCAGGGGCGGGCGTCGCCCTCAGCTTCCCCTGGTTGGGCTGGAGCCTGCTGGTGGCGCTGCAAGAGGTGATACTCATCGGGGCGTTTTGGGTCCCTCTTGTACTCGGCTGAGCTGACTCTCTTCGGCTGCCACGCCCTAATGCTGGTGACGAGCGTGGTCCTCGAAATGCCTTTCCTGCAGGTACGAGAGGGCGAAAAAAACCTAGAGACATGCTATATGTATGAGGGAGATAAGGACGTGGGATCATCAGCGTGCTA
>NW_023655257.1:0-4267 GCF_015228065.2 Penaeus monodon
CCTCCTCTCTCTCTTTTTTCTCCTTTTTTTTTTTTTTTCCCCCCCCCCCCCCCCCCCTTTTTTCCCCCCCTTCCCCTTTTTTTTTTTTTTGGTTTTTTTGCCCCCCCCCCCCCCTTTTTTCTTTTTTTTTTTTTTTTTTACCCTTTTTTTCCCCCTTTTTTTTTTTTTTTTTTTTTTTTTTTTTTCCTTTTGGTTTTCTTTCTTGTTGTGTTGTTTTTGTGGTGGTTTTGGTTGTTTTGTTGTGTGTTGGTGTTTATTTGTGTTGTAGTGAGTCTGGTTTTTGTTTGTGGTTTTGTGTGTTTATATATTATATATATATATATATATATAATATTTTTTTATAAAATATTTGGTGGTGTGTGTGGGTGTGTTGGTGTGTGTGTGTTAATATTTTTTAAATTATATATATATATTTATATATATATAATAATAAAAATATTAATCATATGTGTGGGGGGGTGGGGGGTGTGTTGGGGGTGTGTTTGGTGTGGTTGTTTTGTGTTTTTTTTTTTGTGTGTGTGTGTGTGTTTGTGGGGGTGTTTGGCATAATATTTTTTTTATATATAATTTTAATATATTTTTAAAAATTGTTGTTTGTTTTTGCTTTTGTGTTTTGTGGTTGTTTGTGTGTTTTGTAAAAATTTTTATGTATTAAAAACACATTCTTAAACATTCCCATGAAAGAAACATCAAAAAAATTTTGCTTAAATATTAACAAAGATTTTTGACACTGAAATGGAAAGTTACATCCAATAATATGTGAATCTGAACATTTTTTAAACGCCCTCACAAAAATACAAAAAAATTTACGTCAACTTTCAAGAGCAATAAAAAAAAATTTTCACAAGTTGCTTTTTTTGCCATAAAACTTGTAACAACAACAACATTTTCAAAGGTATGCTACATAAAAGCCGCTTCTTTGACACACTGTAATACGCTGATTTTTGTAGTGCTCCCGTATCCCCTTCCTGTAAAAAACGCTGTATGAAGTAAATTCAAGCGCCATCATATCAAAAGAAAACACGTAATGACCGGCCGTTTTTTTTCCAAATTTTTTCCGGTATTAAGAAAACTCAAAGGGGGCCTTAACCCAACTTAAATTATTTAAACTCGTTTTGAAGAAGTGGGGGGGGGGACGAGGAAAAAAAAAAAAAAAAAAAAAAAAAAAAGGCGACGCAGTTTCGGAAGATCGTTAATTTACCACGGCGTAAAAAATTTCCAGGATAACATGGTTGTGTATTTTATCATAATCATATATGTTTTCATCATTCATAACCAATCTTCAACTCGAGTTGGGGTGAATACAAAGGGGAAAATTTTTTAAACTTGACTGAGTGACTCGCAGCATTCTTAAAAAAAACTCGAAGGGGGACCAACCTGAGGGACCCGGGAAAACCAACCGCGCATTTGTCCCTGATGATTGGGTTTTTGAAAATTTTTTTTGACTTTTAAATTCTTTCATGTTTTTCTGTCTTTTTTATTATTTTTTCTTTTTTTTTAGGTTTCTCTTCCATTTTTAGTCTGTTTAGGTTTCTTTTTTTTTTTTTTTTTTTTCATTTCTTTTTTTTTTTTGCCACACGGTCTTTCCTTCTTCTTCCTGTATAGATTTTCTTTCTGTTTTATTTTCTTTTCCCCTTTTCCTCATCCCGATCTCGTTCCCGCTTCCCTTTATCATCTCTTTTGCTTCTCCCCCTTTCTCTTCTCTTTTTCTCTTTTTTTCCCCTTCTGTTCTTCCCCCCTTTCCTCTCTCCCTTTTTCACGCAGCTGACTTGTCAAATTTCTTCTCTTTTATTTTTATTTTCTCTTTTTCCTTTCCCCTTTCCCCCCCCCCACCACCACAACTTCCACCCCCCCCTTCCCACCCCCCCCCCTCCCCAAAACCCCCCCCTCCCCCACCCCCCCCCCCCCCCCCCCCCCCACCACCCCTCCCCCCCCCCTCCCCCCCCCCCCCCCCCCCATTTTCCCCCCTCCCCCAACCCCCCCCCCCCCTCACCCCCCCCCCCCCTCCCCTTTTTTGCCCCCCATGGAGATTTCCCCCCCTTTTTCCTTTTTTTTTCTTCCCTTTTCCCCCCTTCCACCTTTTTCTCCCTCTCCTTTCCCCCCTTCCCCTTCCTTCTTAAACCTTCCCTCCCCCCCCTTTTCCTTTTTTTTGCCTCCCCATGTCGCAAAAATGCTCCGCTCTCCTCCCTCTCCTTCTTTACCCCTTTTTTTTTATCCTCTTTTTTTCCCCTTTTTCCCCCCCCCCTTTTTCCCCCCCTCCCCCCTTTCCTCCCCTTCCTTTTCCCTTCTCCCCCCCCTTCCAACCCCTCCCCCCCCCTTTCCTTTTCGCCACCCCCCCCCCAGGGGATTTCGCCCCTTTTTTTTTTTTTTTTTCAACCCTTTCCCTTCCCCCCCCTCTCACCTTTTTCCCCCTCCTTCACCCTTTTTTCCCTCCTCTCCTCCTTTTTTCTCCTTCTCCCTCTCCTTTTCACCTTCCTCCCCCCCCCCCCTCTCCTCCCTTTGCCACCTCCATGTCAGCATCTTTGCCTCCTCTTTTTCCTTCTCCCTCTCCTCTTCACCTTCTTTTTACCTTCCCCCCCCCTCCCCTTCCCCCTTTCTCCTCTCCATGTCAGCATCATCGCCCTCCTCCTCTCCTCCCTCTCCTTCTTCACCTTCCTTCCCCTCTCCTTCTCCTCCTTTTTTCACCTTCCTTCCCCTCCCCCCTTTATCCTTTCTCCCTCTCCTTCACCTTCCTTCCCCTCCTCCCTCCTTTTTCCTTCTCCCCCCTCCTTCTTCACCTTCCCCCCCCCCTCCCCTCCCTCCTTTCCCGCTCCCCTTTCCGGAGTGCATCCCGTGTTGGGGTCGCCCATTTCCTTACGCCCCCTCGGGTGGATCTGTTTTTTGGTTTTTAACTCCCCAGATACGCCCTTTTTAGAATTATAGTCTTGCTTTTGAGAAATTTTTAAAATTTTTGACTTTTTTAAATTTTTTAGTTTTTTTAATAAATGTATGGGTTTTTTTTTAGAATTTATATTTTTTTTACTTTCTTTTTTTCTTTTTGGGATTTGTAGCTTTTTTCCTTATAGTTTTTTTTTTTCTTTAGATATTTATTGTTTTTTTTTTAATTTTCTTTTCCTTTTAGATTTTTCTTTCTTCTTTCTCTCTCTCTCTCTCTCTCTCTCTCTTTTCCTCTCTCTCTCCTCTCTCCTCTCTCTCTCTCTCTCTCCTCTCCTCTCTTTTCTCTCTTCTCCCCCCTCCCTCTCCCCCTTTCCCTCTCCCTCCCCTCCCCCTCCCTCCCCCCCCCCCTCTCTCCTTCCTTCTCCTCCCCTCTCTCTTCTCTCTCTTCCCCTCTCTCTCTCTCTCCTCTTCTTCCTCTCTCTCTCTCGGGAAGAGCTACGGAGGTAACAGACACACGTGCTGTATTCATCCATAGATTTTCGTACATAATATCATTGGAAAATATGTATCGACATACATTTGTACCAAATCGGTGTTTGCGAGTTTTCATTTGACATTTGTGGCATTTAAAATTATAAATTAGCAAGCTGAAATATAGAAAAAGTAGAGAAATGAAAGGTGCTGCGAGGACCTTTTGGGAAAGGGGGGTGGGGGGTTCTCGAATGTTCTGGTTGATTTTTCCTTTTTTTTTTTTCTTTTTCCTTTCGTTGGTGTGTTTTCTTTTTTTTTTTCTTCTTGTTTCTTCTTTCTGTTTCGTTTCTTCTACGTGTTTCATGCTGCAAGTTTCTCTCCTTTTTTCTCTTTCTGATAATATGGTAATAATTATTATTTTTATCATTTTCGTCATCATCTCATCATTATTGAAGTTTTATTATTGTTGTTTTTATTTTTTTTATTTTTTTTATTATTGTTATTATTATCATTATTATTATTATTTACTATTATTATTTTAATATTATTATTTTTTACTATTATTATTATTATCTTATTTTTTATTTATTATTATTATACTATATTTTATTTTTATTATTATTATTATTATTATTTTTGCTATTATTAAATTTTCTTTTTTTATTTTATTTCTTTATTTTTTATTATTATTTTTTTATTATTTTATTATTTTTTTTTTTTTTTTTTTTTTTTTTTTTTTTTTTTTTAATTTTTTTTTAAAAAAAAAAATTTATTATTTTTTTTATTTTTTTTATTTATTATTAGATTTTTTTAATTTATTTAAAATTTTTTTTTTTTAAATTTTTATTAAGACATTTTTTTTTATTATTATTAAATTTTTTTAAGTTTTGGGTTTTTTTTTTTTTTTTTTTTTTAATTA
>NW_023655258.1:0-4267 GCF_015228065.2 Penaeus monodon
TTTATAGGAATTTTAGGATTTAATTAAATATGAAGGAATTTTTCGCTTTCCCTTTTTATTATTTTTTCTTTTTTTTTTCTGTCGCAAATAAATATATATATATAATATTATATATATATATATATAAAATTTTTAAAATTATTATTTTTTTTAAAAATTTTTATATATTTTTATATTATTTAAAAAATTTTTTAAAACTATTTAATAAATTAAAATATATAATATATTTATATTATTTATTATATAATATATATATATATAATATTAAATATATATTATATATAAATAAATAATAATATATATAATATATATTTTTATAATTATATATATAAAATAATTATTATATATTTAATAATTAATATATATGATATAAACACACACACACCCACACAAATATATATATAAAATATATAAAAATTATAATATATATATAAATATATATAATAATATTATAAAATTTATATTATATATAATTTTTGGGTGTGGGGGTGTGGGTCTGTGTGTGTGTGGGTGTGGTTGGTTGTGTGTGTGTGTGTGTTTACATACATTAATATATTATATTATATATTATATGTAATATATATTTTTATATATATATTAATATATATATAAAAGTGTGTGTGTTGTGTGTGTGTGGTTTTTTGGGTGTGTGTGGGTTGTGGGGTTGTGTGGGTGTGTGGGGTGTGTGTAACAATATATGTATAATGTATAATAACATAATATAACAAAACCCCAACAACACACACACACACATGTAAGTGCATTTTCCCCCTCTCTCTCTCCTCTCTTCTCTTCTCTCTCTTCTCTCTCTCTCTCTCTCTTTTCTCTTTTCTTTTATTATCTATCTAACTATCTATCTATCTATCTCTATTATCATTTTTTTTTTTTTCTTGTTCTCTTTTCCCCTCTCTCCTCCCCCTCTCTCTCCTCTCCTCCCCCCCCCTTTTCCCTTTCTCTCTCTCTCTCTCCTCTCTCCTCAGCCTCTTTCTCTCTTCTTTCTTTTTTTTTGTAAAAATTTTATATATATATATATATATATATAAAATATATAATATATTATATATATTTAATTATATATAAATATATTTATATATAATATATATATATTTTTATATATATATTTATAATATATTTTAATATATAAAATATATACATATACAACACACACATACAAATATATAAAAATAAAAAAAATTTTTATACATATATAAATATATATATATATAATATATATAAAATTAATATATATTTTATATAATTATATATATATATTATACATATTTATTTTATCTATCTATTATTATCATACCATAATATTTATATTATATATATAAAAATTTATTATTACATATATATCATTAATATATATATATATATATATATATATAAACCAAACACAAAACCATAACGTTACACAAAATAAAAGGGGAAAAACGCCACAGTAGAAAATGAAACAAAACCGTAACTTTTCGAACTTTTCAGATTTTCCCTTTTCAGACAAATAAAATCGAAAGAAGAGAAGAGTTCAAACTTTGGGTTTTTAGTTTCTTTTTTCTATGGGGTGTTTCTCTTTTTAATAATATATGTCCCCACGCACCAAGTTGTTGTGAGTAGTGAAAGATATATATTTTTTTTTCAATGTATTATACATCAAAATATTATATTAAAATATTAACTATAATATGTATATAATAATTTATATATAATTAATATATTAATATAATATATAAATATAATTAATTATATTAATATATTATATTATAAAATATATATTAATATTATATATATATATTAATTATAAAGAGAGAGAGAGGAAGAGAGAGAGAGAGGAAGAGAGAGAGAGAGAGAGGAGAGAGAGAGAGGAGAGAAAGAGAGAGAGAGAGAGGGCAGATATATTATATATTTAATATTATATATATTTATATAATATATATAATTTTAAAATTATTATTATATAGAGAGGAGAGAGGAGAGAGAAGAGGAGAGAGAGAGAGAGAGAGAGAGAAGGGAGAGAAAGAAAATGTATGTGTGTGTATATATATATTATAAATAATATATTTTATATATATATTTTATATATATTATATATTATAAAGATAATATATATAAATATATATAATATATAATATATATTTAAAATATATATATATTAATTATATTTTATCACCGCACACACAGACACACACACACACACAAACACACACACCACACACCCCAAAACACAAAACACACACAACAACACACACACACAACACACACACCATATAAAAATTATTTTTATAATAAATATTAAAATATATAATATATAATATATATATTTAAATATATATGTGTGTGTGGTTGCGTGTGTGTGTGTGTGTGTGTGGGGGTGTTTGTCGGTCTGTGTGTGCGTGTGGATTATATATATATATATATATATATAATAATATTTTATAATATATAATATTTTAATATACACAACGCACCAAAAGACACACACACACACACACACACACACAAACAAACACACAACACAAAAACCACACAAACCCACCCCACACCCAAAACAAAACACACACACACACACACACAAACACACAAAAACACACACACACACCACACCTATAATATACGTATATATACGTATGAAATATGTATATATGGATAAGGAGCGGTCCGGGCGTATAAAAAAGGGTATTAACAGCAATAATGATTCTTAGCATGCCATATGATAAATAGCTAATTGCACCCCTGTCCCCCCAAAGAAAAAAAATCCGTTTAATATTAAAATTTTAATTATTTTTTTACAATTTTTCTCGACGTGCTAAAAGAGTGAAAGACCTAAACCCCCTTTTTTTTAACACACCCACATAAACTTATATGTACAATATAATATATATATATATATATATTATATATATATATATATAATATTTTAATATATATATAATGTATGATATATAAATATATATTTTTACCCCACTTGCACCATAACATACATACATACATATATGCGTACATATTTTATGTATATTATATATTTATATATGTATATAATGATATATATATATATATAAAAGTATATTATAGATAAGTATATATATAATAGACATATAAAATATGTATATGTATAATATATAATTAATATAATAAAATATATAATATATAAAATATTATATATTATATATATAATATATAATATATTTTATATATATACACACACACACACGCACAACACATAAAGTGTATATATAAAATATATAAAATTATTTTATATATTTTATAGATAGTATATAATTATAATATATATATATCATTAAAACTATTTTTCATTTTTATGTTATATACATGTATGTATTTATGTATATTTTTATATATATATATTATAAATTACATAAATACCCTACCCTGTATATATACATAAATATATATAATATGTATATTATATATATAATATATATATAATATTTATCTATTATATTAAAATATATATATAATATATATATATACACATATGTGTGTCGTGTGTGTTGTGTATATATAATATATAATTTTATATATATATATATAATATATTAGTAGATATAATATATATATCTCTATATATATTATATATAATATTACATTAGATTATATAATTAGAGATATATAATTATATAAATATATACAATACATATATAATTTGTATATATATATATATTTATATATATATACTATATATAATATAATATATATATATATTATATAATATATTATACATACAAATATGTACGCATATATGTATGTATGTATGTATATGTGTGCAAGTGTGTAAAAATATATATTTATTATATACAGACATATATTATAATATAAAATATAATATATATATATATATATATAATATATATATATATATATATATCTGTACATATAAATTTATGTGGGTGTGTTAAAAAAAAGTGGGTTTAGCGTCTTTCACCCCATTAGCACGTCGAGAAAAATTATGTAATAAAATAATTAGAATTTTAATATTCAACGGATTTTTTCTTCTTCTGGCGGACAGTGGTGCTAATTAGCTATTTATACATATGGCATGCTAATGACATCATTATTGCTGTTAATACCATTTGTGTTATCACAGTCAGGACCCCCTCCTTATCTGCATATATACATACTTTCATATATATAACGTATACGTATATATGTGTGTGCGTGTGTGTGTGTTTGTGTTTGTGGTGTGTGTGTGTGTGTGTGGTGTGTTGTGTGTTGTGTGTTGTGGTTGTGTGTGGTGTTTGTGTGTGTGTTG
>NW_023655259.1:0-4267 GCF_015228065.2 Penaeus monodon
AAATTAAAATTAAAATTAATTTTAAAAAATTTTTTTTTTTTTTTTTTTTTTTTTTTTTTTTTTTTTTTTTTTTGAATTGATAAATTTTAATTTATTTATTAAATTTTTTTAATTTTAAAAAATAAAATTTTAAATAAAAAAAAAAATTTTTAAATAATTAAAATTTAATTTTTTAAATTTAAATTTTTAATAAAAATTTTTTAAAAAATTAAAAAAAATACATTTTTTTAATATCACTTTTATATTATTTTTTCCCGAAAAATTTTAAAAATATAAAAAAAATTTAAACTTTTAAATTTATTAAATTTTTTTTTTTTTAAAAAAAAAAAATTTTTTTTTAAAATTTTTTTTTTTAAAAAATTTAATTAATTTAAAATATATTAAAAATATTTTTAATGAAAATATATTTATATGTTTTTAAAAATTTAAATTAAATATATATAATAAATTTTTTAAAAAAATTTTTTAAATTATTAAATAAAAAATTTTTAAAAATTAAAATTTTAAAATTTAAAAAGGGAAAAAATTTTTTTAAAAATAAAAAACAGAAATTTTTAAAAATAAAATTTTTTTTTTTAAAAAAGAATCGTGTTTTTTTAAAACTTTTTATTTGATTTTTTTTAAATTTTTAAAATTTTTAAATTAAAATTAAAAAATAAATTATTTAAAAAATTATAAAAAATAATTTTATATTATTAAATTATAAATTTATTATATATTTTTAAATTTTTATATTTTTATATTATTTTTTAAAAAATTTATAAAATATAAATATTTAAAAAAAAAAAAAAAAAAAAAAAAAAAAAAAAAAAAATATAATATATATATATATAATTTATATATATAATATATATATATATAATATATATATATATATATATATAAAATATATATATATATATATATATATGTATATTTTTCATACATTTTGATACACATAGATAAATAGATTAAACAGACTCATACAAAAAAAGTCGGATATAAGGATGGATAGTAAACGTCAGTATAACATGATCCGATTAATATAGAAACCTTATCGGGGTTACTATAGCATTTTACGGATAAGAGTCTAGTGTTGGTTACCATCTACTAAAATTAGAACTAATGGGCTAAAGATGGAATGCGATACATAAAAAAAAAGTTTTACGCAGCACGACCCCACCCAGGACACTGGACTATTTCGAGCCATCTTGGCAATCTTGAGGAAGTTGTTATCCTGGCGACGGAGGTACTGTAGCTCGACCCGTGAGGTTGATGAAATCCGCAGGAATGTTTGAGACCTGTCGCTACACATGTAAGCAGTGAGCTCAAAGGTGTGCAGATCTCCTCGGCTGGATGGTAGCATAATTTGTAGCAAAGCAGTCATGTTGGCTAAAGGAACAGTGCTTTTGATGTCGCGGAGGTGATCATTTTTAATAGCAAATCATGTGAAGGCGGCAAGTGATAACAATACTGATGGGGAGTGGCAATATAGGCCGAATATGTTTTATATGATTGGATGAAAAAGTTCTAATGCGTAAGGTTGTGTCACACAGAAAACAAAACGCATTATATGTGTAACTTTTTTGTAAGAAACAGAAATGACAAGTAAGGGTTTACATTTAAATGTTCTGTGTAGTTATGCATTCTTTTTTTCAAAAATTTTCTCCTTCCCCAGTGCACCCAAAAATATTATAAAAGTGGAATCACTCCATAAATCATTGTCTAACCGTCAAATTTTCGGTTACATCTGAAAGATGGTTGTTATGCAGTATTGCAATTGCATAATGCAATTTACCTGGAATATCCATTTTTACGAAATGAGGTCGTTTTGCTATTACTTTGAATGTATATTAGATATGGGGAGAATTTGAAGCCCAAAAATTTAATGTGAGAATGACCAACAACTCGTCCCAAGAACGTTGGATCGGAGCTCTCGGAAAACACACACACACACAAAACACACACACCACACACACACACACACACCACACCACCACACACACACACATACACACAACAAAGTATATAAAAATATGTATATGTAATGTTTCTATATTGTGTGTGTATATATATATATATGTATATATATATATATGTATATATATGTATATATATATATATATATATATATATATATATATATATATATATATATATATATATACATACGTGACCTGCCTGGCGAAAGAATGTGAGGAGCAAGCTGTTGCCCATGATTTATGGATCCAAAGGAACGGCAAAGATTGATACAGTTTGGCACCAGCGGCGTTGCAGGAGCTGCCAGAACGAAGTTGCAAGCGATTAACGGAAAGGCCTCCGATTTTCCTCAGGGTTAACTCCGAAGTCTTTCATCTTATAGATACCCCAAGGGAGTGGATTGTTTTGTATAGGCTGAATTCCCATAACCTTTGACCATGCACGAACTACAAGGCAGCAGTATTTTGTAAAGTGGTGCCTGAAATGCTGCATTACATACATACATCATACATATATATATATATATATATATATATATATATTATATATATATGTATATAAAAGGTGTTATGCGAGTGTTATACATAGAATATTTATCATATATATTATATATCATATATACTGTGTGTGTGTGTGTGTGTGTGGTGTGTTGGCTGTGTGTGGTGCGTGCTCGTGTGTAACTTATTATATGTATATGCATAGGATGTATGTATATGTATATGCATGTATGTTTTATGCATACATGTTGAATATGTATCTACGTATGTTTTATGTATGTATGCATGTATATGTATGTGCATGAATATGTGCGTGTATGTATGTGTATGTACATGTATGATGTATGCACATGCATGTATTTGCATGTATGTTGTCACATGCATGTGTATTTTACATACAAAATTAATAATTGTAATAGGTTACAAGTCTATCACTTATTTACATCTGACATAACGCCTAGCGGGAGTTCATGATTTCTCCATGAAACCCAACATAATTTGTACTACACCTAGTAAAAGCCAACCCGGTGATTTCTTTGTGTTATGTATAACTGAATCTCTAGGTGGTGTTTTTTTAAATTTTAGCACCTGGTGTTTCACTAAAAGTGGTAATTTTAAATAGTTTTTAAAAAACAAAAGTAATTATACGAAAACCAAAATGGAATTACACCGTTTCAAGACTGAATGAAGTTGGGTTATAATCTACTTCATATTATTTGAAAGTGATTTACCACTCCTTTTTTTTTATTAATGAACAAATATGACGTTTTGGGGGAATAATTACAAGGGCGAAATTCCAATCTTTCCCATAGATCTCATTAGGGGACATTGATATGGAAGCGAGGTGACCGCAGTAAGTTAGCCGGTCGTCATCATTTCCAATGGCCCTATTTCTCACTTTCTATTTTTTTTAATAACTATTTCCTATTGACAAAACGCCGTCCTAACTTATTTGCTTAAACCCAGTTCTCTAACTTTCTAGATTTGTTTAATCGGTGTCCGAAGGTATTTTTCTGCAAAGAACTTAAATATTCCGGCACAAAAATCGCTTAGCAACCCAAAAAATGTGTTTGTTCAAACCCTTTGTAACAGGGACATGTACTGCCCACCGTGAACTTTGTTGAACACAGGTGGCTCCACAAGTCCAGGCAATTTGATGGCCAACATGGTCTCACCTGATTTTCACTTCTGGAATGTCGGATTTATTATAATGCCATTAAAATCGATACTGTTTCATCAATATTATCAGTATGATTATTATTGTGTTCCCAAAATACTGATAGCAATAAACATTAAAACTTTCCGAAAATCAAGGTGACGGTTAAATACGTGAGATAGACTGTAGTAGTAAATGGAGCCATTTATGTGTAAACACAATCATAAACAAAGATCACAGTTGATATGGTATACCGTACATCATGCCATCCCAGCACAAATGTTCATGAAAATTACAACAGCAGTCAGATATTTTCAAATCCTCTTAAAGGAAATTGCAACAGACAACAAAAAATCCTTATTGACTATTTCCGGATGTTCGTTTACTCTGGCGCAGTCCCCACAGGCTGTCCTTGAATTCACGTCGCGATTCCTCGTCAGACGCCCACCTCATCCACCGTCATGATGGCTTCTACGTTTGAGTTCACGTACATTTGAAATCATGGCTTTCAAATCCATTAGGCTATTCAGTCATTTGCAGCTTCATACAAGTTGAAAGTCATTAATCAATTTCATTCTGACATACTCAATCAGCATAGGCCTTGTATGTGCGCACATGCGCATGTTTTTGTGTGTTGGGGTGTTTTGGTGGGTGT
>NW_023655261.1:0-4266 GCF_015228065.2 Penaeus monodon
AATTTTGGGTTGAAATGGGGTGTTTTCATGGCCGTTCTGATTCTTATACTTTTTATAAGTCGAACCTGACAATTATACATATATATAGTATATATGATATATATATATATATATATATATAATAATATATATATATATATATATTATATATATATATACATATATATATATATATATATATATATATATAAAAATAAATATATATATATATATATACTATATATGTGTGTGTGTGTGTGTGTGTGTGTGTGTGTGTGTATGTGTGTGTGTGTGTGTGTGTGTGTGTGTGTGTGTGTGTGTGTGTGTGAGTGTGTGTGTGTATAGCCTACATATACATGTATATACATACGTACATACATACATACATACATACAATTATATATATATATATATATATATATATATATATATATATATCTATATATATATATATATATATATATATATATATATATATATATATATATATTATATATATAATCATATACACAAACACACACACACAGTCACACAGCAAATCCTTTCAATATTCTTCCAGTAGTTATCAGTACTTATCATGACGTGTATTCTGAGGACAGACAGATACTAATTGACAAAGTTTAATCTGGTTAAAAATTGTAAGAAACGAACAAAAGAAAAGTTTTGTACTTTCATATGGCTGAACTGATATACGTATTTTATGCAGAGACCTGGGAATGGCACTCAGCATAGTTGGGCCGATGGGAAGAGATTGATTGGGTTTAATTTTCAAGATTAGAAAAAAAATCTTAACTGCTTTGAAGGACTTTTGATTTATTTGTCTGTACCGTTGAACGGTCTTTCTTTGCTATGTATAGTTTGATGTAAAAATTTTGATGATCTTCGATAATTGGTATGGCATGTACATAAGCACAATTTGTGTAAGCCATTAGACAATGGACCACGCGGCTGGTGACCACGTGGCTCTAAGTCCAATTTAGAACCATCAAGCCAGCGAGGACGTAGATGACGATTTTATCTGACCTCATCTGACCTCTCAGTTCGTGCTCAGCGCCCTATGTGATAAAGCAGTCCAGCCTTCGCCCTTCAGGCCTGGCTGACCAGACCGCAACCCTGTACTCAGTCATTACCCCAAGACATCGTCTCATGTGTTCCCCTTACCGTGTTGTGCTCTTCATAATAAAGAGTCAAGCTGTTAAAACCACTATCACTGCCAACTAGTCACAACCATTGTTCAGAAGCACTCATAGACTCTTACAACTGGCGGCAGCATGGTCTTTGTGTCTTTGGCTCGCAACATGGACAGACAGTCTCTGAAATTCACTTGACCAGCTTCCAAGATCGACTATGTCTTCAAAACCATGTGAGTACATGTTTTGAGCCATTTTAATTTTTTTCCCATAAATGTGTTATGCCGTATGTGCAGCCACTCTCACGTTGGTTATGTTGGGTAAAAGTGCCAAGTGACAGCAAATGGCATGTTCTCCACACTATTCTTTTGACCTTAGATTGCATTACTGTGTGATCACGGTATGTGGTCAACAAACATGAATATCATTCATTGGTTAAGTATTTGATTAAATTCTCTTGTTAATAAAGATTTATGTTGTTTCAACTGCAACGAATTTAATGTGTTTGTGATTTTATCTTTATCATGAATATCAATCATACCATTTATTTCTCCTCTCATAGCATGTTTTCCTGTCTTGGCCTGACTGCACTTTCTCTTTCTCTTCCGGTCGGTTGGGACATGGAAAGGACCAAGAGATGATCACTCGTTTTTCCCGTAATTTGGTTGTTGTTGTTGACACCTTGGGATTAACAGTAGCTTTGTTATATAGCTTATTGTTGACATGTTCGATCGGCGCTAGAACAGAGCTTGTAACGCGATTTTTTAATAAATTTATTATTTTGAGTATAGCGTCAGGATCTTCCCCCTGTATCGTAGTGCCCAAGGATACCCGATATAACACAGAGTTGCGTAAATCGCCTAATAGATCTACGACGTTATTATAGTAAGTGCAAGTATAACTGTTCGAATAACTTCGTCGGTGTCACCTGTAGTTACGTCCATTAATTAATGTAGTACTAGGGTTTAAGCTAGAATCATTATTCGCTTAATCACCCTCTAGAAGTCACTGCATGTTTGGGAAAATCTCAAGCGATCGTGTGATTCATGAAGTTCATGAGCGCCCATCACAGATATGCAGAAGAGACAGATTATTGTAGATTTTCCTGGCTCAGTTCCCTTGATTACATGGCATTTTGGGTATAGGAACCCCCGTCGATGAAGTCTGACATGCACAGTTAGACTTGGCAGTTCAGAATTTCTGACCCTGAGAAGATTTGCTTGCTAGAAAGCTTGAAGAGCTCACTCACTCACTCACTCACAAAAGATACTGAAACCTTTTCATTAATAGGGTTTGTTGCTGTTGTAGTTGCAGGCGTAAAGATCTATGATGTATATCTTTTGTCTGCAATTTTGTCAGTCCTGACGTTCATGATGTACAATTTCTTATTTTACATTTATTTCTTCTCTGTGTGACGATAAATCCTTGCAGATTGCCGTTGTCGTTTCCCTTATCTACTTCTATGTCTATCAGAGACGTTGGTAGTTCAAGCCTGGTCCATGCGGATCACTACTGATGTCTCCCTCTCCTATTTTTTCTCTTTAATTGGGAAAGTAAACCACAAAACGAAAAAAGACAAAATAAAGTAAAAACAAACATTAAAAAACTGCAAATTTATGGAAATAACTGGCTAGTAGCACTTAACATCCCTCTTCTCTTGCCGTTCTTTTTCTCTTACTATCTTGGCCCTTACGTGTCTAATCTGGTTTACTGAAATTCGACACGGCACCGAAGGAGGCCCCGGTGCTGAAACGGTCACCTTAGGATGCTGTGGGAAGGACGTCACCGGAAGATCGCCATAGGCCTGCGGACCAGGATGTTTGTCAGAGCAGGTATTAAGCTGCCCCATGATGTAGTGGAAGAGGACGCCGCATGTCGGGACGCCCATAGATCCAGCGAAGGACCAAGAACCCGCCAGCACAGGTACCAGTCGCCCCAGGATGCTGTGGAAAGGTGCTGCCTGCCTGGATGCCTGAGATCCAGTCAAACTCCAGCAGCTCATCAGCGAAGGTATCAGCCGCCCTGAGATGCCGAAGAGGACGCTGCCTGCCCGGACGACCGTAGATCCAGACGATGATTATGAGGACGTGAGGATGAGTATGTAACTGAGATGGACCTGGATGAGATCTGCGAGGACGTGTGGACGAATACGCCGCCGAGTTAGACCTGGACAAGGACTACGAGGAAGTCTAGACGAATCTGGAGTCAAGTAGAACCTGTACAAGTCTTTCGAGGGTGTGTGAACGTCGAGGACGGATGGATTACACCAAGAACCAGGAAGAAGAGGACGACGGGGACGAGCAGCCACGAAGATGCACCAAGGACAATGGATAATGCACGCGAGAACGAGATGACCAGCCAATCAGGACTAGGCAAAGTGGGTCACCCCTTGAGGCCAATCAAAGGCGTTTCGAGGGCGAGGCGTGAGTAGGTGGCCGAGCAATATGGTATGTACATAAGCACAATTTGTGTAAGCCATTAGACAATAATCCAATTTAGAACCATCAAGCCAGCGAGGGCGTATATGACGATTTTACCTGACCTCGTCTGACCTCTCAGTTCGTGCTCAGTGCCCGACGTGGTAAGGTCAGTCCAGTCTTTGCCCTTCAGGGCTGGCTGACTGGACCCGCGACCCCGTGCTCAGGTTTACCTCAAGACATCGTCTCGTGTTCCCCTTACTGTGTTGTACTCTTCATAATAAAGAGTCAAGCCGTTATAACCACCATCACTGCCAGCCAATCATAACCATTGTTTAGAGTCATTTCATAGACTGTTACAATTGGTCTGAACCGACTGTTTGGACTATGTGCAAGTGTGTGTGACAGGAAAGCGTTGCCCTGTTTCCAAAGAGGGACAGACTGAAACGAATGTAGGAAAACGAATGACAAGCATAAAACTGTAAACAGTGGGTTGATATGTTTTTGAGCAAAATCAAAGTGGAATGTCAGTGTTTCCAGTGTTCTGAAAGTAGAATGTCAGTGTTTCCAGTACTAAGAAAGCGGAATGTCAGTGTTTGCAGTACTAAGAAAGCGGAATGTCAGTGTTTCCAGTACTAAGCAAGTGGAATGTCAGTGTTTTCCCGTATTAGAAAACGGAAAGCGTGTTTCCCAAAATAAAAAAAGCAAAAGTCAGTGTTTCCCGTATTAAAAAGGGGAAA
>NW_023655262.1:0-4265 GCF_015228065.2 Penaeus monodon
CCTTCTTCGTTTTCGGGGGGAAGGGCATTATGAAAAGTGTTTATTTCCCGGCGAAGAGAAACGAGAATTCCCCTTTGCGCTATCAGCCTTTAAAAAAAAGTTATTCCGCCAAAGATGCTTGTTCAAAAAAATTAAGAGGGGAAAGGGATTCTAGGAAATGGATTTTCTATGAGCTGTGCGGGAGAAAGAGCGTGATTTGGAAAGAAGCTTCTGAATCCTACGAAACACCTTTTTTCAAAACCATTAATGAAGAAATTAAAAAAAACCAAAACGGCAGCTAAGTCAAAAGAGAGGGGGTATATTCCATGATGTCCTTCATCTAAAATTTTTTAAACGCTATTATATGGGGGGAAGATGAACAAAGAGAAACAAAAACACGTTGAGAAAACCCTGGGGATAGAAGATAAGATGGGGAATAAACGAGGGCACCCGCGAACGCAGCAACTGAAAAAAGGGTAAAATCAAGAGTGGGGAAAAAGGGGGGGGGGGGGTTTGGCCGCGCAGCTCTGTTTTTACACAGGCAAAAAAACTAAAAAACGAAGGCGCAGCCGAGGCGGTTTTGATTTTTTTTTGTATTTTTCTAAGGCAACCGTCTTCCCATTTCACTTCCACACAGAAACATTTTTTGGGGGTTCCTTTTTTTTTTAAACTATTTTTATATTTTTTATTTCCCTTTCATTAATTCCCTTTGGTTAATTTATAAACCCCATTGGGTAATTTTTTTATTTTATTATAAATTTATTTCTTATGTTAAAATTTGTGGGGGGTTTTTTTAAGTTTTTTTTTTTTTTTTAACTAAAAGAAAAAACTAAATTTTAATTTTTTTAAAAATTTTTCAAAATTAAAAATGTTTTTAAAAAAAATTTTTTTGGGTTTTTTTAATTTTTAAAATATAAATTTAAAATTTTTAAAATTTTTTTAAAAATTTTTTTGGGGTTTTGGGGGCATTAAAATTTTTTTTAAATTAAAATTTTTTTTTTTTTTTTTTTTTTTTTTTTTTTTTATAAAAAAAAAAAAAAGGGAAAAATAAATATATATATTAATAATTTTAAATAAATTAAAATAATTATTTAAAAAAATATAAAATAATATAAAAAATTATTATTATATAATAAAATATAATATAAATATTAAAATATAATTAAAAATATATATTTAAATATGAAAAAAATTTAAAATAAATTAATTTTTTATATATATAAAATTTATATATAATAATATATAATTATAAATAATAAATTTTAAATAATTAATAAATATAAATATATTTATTTTTTTTGTTTTTGTTTTTTTTTTGGGTTTTTTTTTTTTTTGTTTTTTTTTGGGTTTTTTTTGTTTTTTTTTTTTTTTTTGTTAAATTTTTTTTTTGTTTTTTTTTTTTAAAATTTTAATATAAATTTTTAAAATAAAAATAAATTAATATAAAAATATATATAATTTTTTATATATATAATTTTATATATTTTAAAAATATATTTATAAATTTTACAATTTTAAAATTATATTAATAATTTTATTAATATATTATAAAAATTATAAATTTTTTTTTTATTATTAAAAATTTAAAATATAATATATAAATATATTTATAATTTTTTTAAATTATTTTAAAAAAAATAAATTTATATAAATATAAAATTTTTTAAAAATTTTTTAAAATTAAAAAAAAATTTTTGGTTTTGAAAATGGGACTAAGTTTTTTGAAATTTAAATTGGAATTTTTAAAACTTCAGATCGAAAAAGGAAAAGGGGGGGATGAGATAAAAGAGAGGAGGAGGGGGGTGACCCCGGCATAGGAAAAAAGGGGAGGATTGGGGAAGCGATGAAATATCGGCAGGAGAAAAAAAAAAGTGTTCAAGTTTAAAAAAGGTAGCATTTGATTAAGTCTACCGCTGGACATCAGCGGAAGAAAAATAATTCGGGGCGCTGATCCCCTGATGGCGAATGAGGGGGTTGTTGTGTTCCCCCCGGAATACGCGATTTTTTGTTGAGACGGCGCCTGTGTGCCAAAATATGCTTTTTCACAGGGGCACAAGAACAATATAGGTGCCCCCCCTTCGAGGTAAGGGGGGGCTGTGTGGACCAGGTTTGCGCCGCAGGGGTTCACCTGGGTAAAAACCCCGCAATTGAGGGGGTGAAGAGGGCGACGGAGAGAGTAGATCTCAGTGTAAGGCAGGCTGAGGACGGGCTGGTGAGGAATCATTTTATGAGAGGAATCGTGGTAGAAGTACGCCGCGCCCTGGTAACGAGACGTCGAGAACATGTCGAGGGGGTTTTGCCAGTTGGAGAACTAACGACGAAGGAAATCGATCTCTCCATCCAGGTACTGGCGGTCAGAGATGCGCAGGACACGGAGAAAAAATTCCCCATGAAGTGGATGGTACGAGAAGTTAGTGTTGTACATACCACTGGGGCATGGGTTCCTGTATATAGAGAAAGTAGTCAGCAGAGCGATGAACTAGGGTTGTCCAAAATTGGGAGCTAGTTGTCAACCTCCCATTCCGCCTTGGAACAGATGGAGGAGAGTGAGAGTTCAGCTGTGTCAGGAAATCCGAGAATAGAACAGGGTCATGAGGCCAAAGACTAAAGACGTAGCTGAACTCTCTTTCCATCCGTATTAAGGTGGAATGTGAGACTGACAACAAGCTCCCTTTCTTTATCGCCCTAGTCCATCGCTCTGCTGACCACTTCTTCCTCTATTAACACGTGTTTCAATAGTTCTGTTTGGGAAAGTGAACTTTTAACATCTTTGTCGCCTCATTTTAATTTCAACTTTTTGCCGTCTGCTCTCGTCCTCCTTGTGTTCAAACTTATAAAGTCACCTTTTGTCTAACTTCACTCTTCCTGTAATATGAACCTTATAACCATGTCACACCCCGTTTCCTTCTTTCTTACAAGTAGTAAGTCCTATTTTCTGTATGTCTATCATCGTAGCTCATATCTTTCACTCTACCTAGGTGTTCTAATTTCCATAATAGTCCTCTATGTAACACGTTATCAAATGCCTTTTTAAGGTCTAAGTCTACAATCCACCTAGTCGTCTCTTTCTTGTAATATTTCAGAAACACTGCCATAGAAACAAAGGAGATTTGCTACGCATGACCTTCCTTCCCTAAAAACCAAATTGTTTATTTGATATTATATCGTGTTTATCAAGTAACTTCAATCCACCGTTTTTAATTAACAGCTTGCATACTACACTAGATAGAACGAAAAATGGTCTACAATTTAGAGGGTTTTGTTTGTCGCCCCCTCTTAAAAAAAAGGTGTAACACTGGCCAGTTTCCAATCTTTTGGTAGTTTTCCTTGTATTACTGAACTATGGAATATTAACATAATGGAGTACACCAGTTCGTCAGCACATTCCCTCAGAAATCTCATCTGGTCCCTCTGATTTAGCCTTGCTTAACCCGTTTAGTAGGTATTTTATTTCGTTTTGATTTAGTGTGATATTTTCGAAATTCTGATTCACGTTTTGTACTGTTACTTGTCATTTCAATGCATAGATCCTGAACAAACATTGACTGAAATTTTCCATTAAGGATTTCACACATTTCCTCCTTAGTGGCAAATGATGTTATTGTCTTCGATGGCGCTAAATTTTAGTTTTGCTGGCTATGTAGTAAAAGAAGAGCTTTGGTTGATTTGTACATTTACTGATTATACCCTTTTTAAAGTCTAATTAGGTTCCCTGATGGTTTGGGAATACTCATTTCTTCCTACCTTATACTTCCATACGTTGCCCGAAATCTATGTCTTCTGAAGCTTATCAAAGTTTTCTCTCGTTTTCTTGCATTAATCACTGAACCACTTTTGGCCAATTCTTGCTTCAGTTTAGAATCTTGATACAATTTTTTTCTGTTCTTTTTTTATAGACTGCAAAATGGTGAATATTATATATCAAGGTTCTCTTCGTCCAGGGGTGATTCCCAGTTATGCCATCAAAGAAACTTAATGTTCTATAATGGACCTCTCCTGTAATTGTACTTTCTTTTTCTTTCCTTACTTACGATGAGTTTCTGCGTAGCAAACCACATTTTAATTTAATTACCACAGGGCAATGTTTCATGTACTTAATGTCATCTTCATGTTTAGTAAATAGTAGATCAAGCATAGGCGATCTATCTAGCCTATTACCTGGTATGATCTGTTACATTTGGTAAAAATTTATCTATGATTCTAGTAAGTTTGCACGCCACGAATCTTCTTACTCTGGGACGAAACTTTCTTTTTTGCTATTAAATCCCTGTTATAAGAATTTTTTT
>NW_023655263.1:0-4265 GCF_015228065.2 Penaeus monodon
AATTATACTAAAATTAAAAAAAGGAATTTTAATTTTTTATTCATTTTATTTGTTTTTTGTTATTATTTTTTTTAATTATTTAATTATTATTAATATTATGATTTTCTTTTTATTCTTATTTTTATTTTATTTTTTATATTTTTTTATTTTTTATATATTACAACTTTATAAATTATTATTATAAATATTAAATTATTTTTATTTTTAATTAATATATATATAAAAATTATATATTTTAAATATTATATTTTATAAAATATATAATATATTAATATATAACATAATTTTATATATATATAATAATAATATATCTATATTATTATATATATATATATAATATATATTTAATTTTTTTTTATATAATATAAAAATTTAATTATTATATATTTTTATTTTTCTTTTTTAATATTTTTTTTTTTTTAATATATTTTATCTTCTCCCCCCCCCACCCCCCCCCACAATTATTATTTTTATTTTATTTTATTTATATTTTTTGGCTTTGTCAAAACACCCCAAACACCACCACACACACCCACCACAAACCCCCCAACCCACACCCTTTTTATTTTTTAAAATTAAAATTTTTACATTGCTCACATATTTTTTGTACATTTTTTTTTTATTTAACTTCATAACTTGCACACTTTTTTTTTTCTTAAAAATCTTTTTTGTATCTATCTGTAAATGTTGATGTTAATATTTATTTTTTTTTATTATATATATTATTTATAAAATTTTCTTTCAGCCATCAGTCCACTACAGGACACATTCTCTCTCATTCACATTGTGAGGTTTTATATGCAGCCCCCCCGTTTAAAGGGGTCCTTCCTAATCAACCGGGGGGGCGCGCTAACACGGCGTTTTTGCTATCCCACGCCCCCTGCGTTTAATTTAAAAAGGGGGGTCGGAGTCTGTGCCTAACCCTGGGCCTGATTATTATTTTAAATTTATAAATGTATAAATATATGTATAAAAAATTTTATATTATAACACACCCGCATATTATGTGTGTGCGTATATATATCGAATGTATTAAAAAATTAAAAATATTTAATTTATATATATATTTTTTTATTATTATACTACATATATATAATATATTTTTGTTATATTGTTATGCTAAATTATTATATATTATAATATATATATATATTATATATATTTTATATAGCATATAATGCTACTCATACTACATTTTTGTTTGTTTTTGTCATGTTTTTAGGTATTGTATGCAATATATAAAAGTTATATACATATATTGTCTATCAACATTTTTTTTTTTTTTTTTTTTTTTTTTCATTAATATACATTTATGTATACAAGGTATAATGTATTTAATAAAAAAAAAAAAAAAAAAACCCCCCCCCCAAAAAATGTTTAGATACAGATATTGGGGATATATACATTTATATATATGTACATTACCTCAAAAATGACACACAAAAAAAAAATATTTTATGTAAAATATAAAATAATATATATATATATATATATTATTTTATATTATAATATAATATATATATATATTATAATGATATAATATAATTTAAATTAAAAATATATATGTATTTTTTAAAAATATAATTTTAAAATAAAAAATAATATTTTTGTTTAATAAAATACAAATTATAAAACATATATTTTTTTTTAAAAAACAAAATTTTTCTTTTTTTACTATATATACAAATTTTATATATCATGGGCCATGGTTAGAGCCAACTCCGACCCCCGTTTTTAAAAGCAGTGTCGTAGGGGTACAAACCCCGCCGTGTTGCGCGCCCCCCCGCGGTGTTGGGAAGGGACCCCTTAACGGGTTTCACTGTCTTAACCCACTAGTGAATTTAGAGGACTGTGTCCTGTAGTGGACTGAAAGGCTGAAAACAAATTATATTTTAATATATATATAGATATATATATAAATATATATATATATATAAACAACATTTTTTCATAGATAATACATAAAAATGTATTTATATGTATAAAGAAAAAGTGTGCAATTAAAGAATTATATAAAAAAAATATTATATGTAAAAATACATGGCATGAAATTTTTTATATATAAATTTTAAAATTAATATTATATATGGTGGTGTGTGTGTGGTGGTGTGGGGTGTGTGTGTGTGTGTGTGTGTGTGTGTTTTGTACATATGATACATATATATTTTTATATATATATATAATATATAATATTATATAAATTAATTATATGTGTGTTGTGTGTTTGTGTGTGTACATGTAATGTAATTATATAATATATATATATATAATATTTATATATATTTTAAAATATTTTAATATACATATATATATTTTAATATTTTTATTTATTATATTTTATTTATATTAATTATATTTTAAATTTTTATTTATTTAATTATATTTGATATATATATTATATATATATATATATTTATATATTATTTTTATATACTTTTCTTTAAATTTATACATCATGTCTTTTAATATATTAAAAATATTATTTATATCTATTATATTTATTTTTTTTTATTAATAAAATTTATATGTATGTCCCAATAAAATAAAATAAAACAATTAAATAATAATATAATAATAATAAAAAAAATGATATGAATAAATAATAAAATAAAATAAAAATTTAAAAATAAAAAATAATAACAATAAAAAATAAAATGATACAATAATTTTAAAAAATTATATTTTTATCATTTACATTTTCATAAAAAATTTTTCTTGATAAAAATACTACTTTTAAAACACAACAACAAAATAAAATAGAATAAAAATAATCTTAATAAGGTGTAGTAAATGATAAAATGATAATGAAATAAAAAAATAAAAAATGAAAAATAATGATAATAAAAAATACAATAAAAATAATAACAGAATAAAAAACGTAATAGTAATAATATAACAAAAATTTAAAAAATTGTCATATTATTTTTATTTTAACTATTTTGATTATCTAATTATTTTTATAATTATGTTTCCCAAAAATTTTCATTTTTTAATTTTATCTCTTATTGTCAGGATAATGCTTTTTATTTTTTTTGTTGTGCAGTGATTTAGTACTTTTTACTTTTAAGAATTTTCTAGCAGATTTAAGTCTTTTTACGTGTTCTTATTTTTTTATATCTGGTAAAGTGTTTTTTTTTATATACATGGTTCACGAACCCCAACATGATCTGAGATGATCCGCCCATCCGCTGATCGGACTGCAGTCATCTGTGGGAGGGCTTAGGGTTCAGTTTCCTCAGGGTTTGGTAGGCAGGGCGAAGGTCATTTACCAAGAAATGGCCTTCGATCTCCTCAGCAAGATTCCTGATGAACTGTTCCGTGTCCCCTTTTCAGCAGTGTCCGAGCCCTACGCACCATGGAACGACGCAAAACTTGATTCCCATTCAGCCGAGCCTTGCGACACGCTTCAGTGGCCTCTAATGTCTCCAGGGGGATGGAATTCTGCCTAGTCCTTGGGCGTACGCCAATGGACTCCTGAGCTCTTCGAGTGTTACGCGTTGAGAAATCCTACAGAGTAAAATGGGTCCGTCAAAGGGTTTCTGGGTTCTGGAATCGGTCAGAGACTGCCATGGTGAACCCACGGGCACTCTCCCCCCCCCCCCTAGTCTGTACAAGTTAAACACCTTAGAGTGACCAATGGAGGGACGGAGATTTTGAAGTGGACCCGCAGGGTTGCCACAAGCAGCCTATGGTCGGTGCCACAGAACTCGGCACTCCGGGAAACACACACACACACACACACACACACACACACACATAAAAAAAAAAAAAAAAAAAAAAAAAAAAAAAAAAAAAACAAAAAAATTATATATATATATATTTTATATATTATATATTATATATATATATATACATATATATATTGTGTGTGTAACCCCATTTTGTATATATAAATATATATATATATATAATATATAATATAATATATATATATATAATATATATCTGTGTGTTGTGGTGTGTGTGTGTGTGTCGTGTGTGTGTGTGTTGTGTTAAATATATCATATGACATGTAATAACGCATATAATATGAATTTAAAATTACATCATACTACATACGTACATTATTATATATATAATATAAATATTATTGTGGGTGTGTGTGTTGTGTGTGTGTGTGTTTGTGTGTGTGCGTGCGGCGTGCCGTCGTGTGTGGTGTATTATGTTGTTAACCTTATATTCCCCCCCCCCCCCCCCCCCCCAAAAAAAAAAAAAAACCCCACACAACCAACACTTTGTTTTTTTTTTTTTTTTGTTGGGGTTTC
>NW_023655264.1:5000-10000 GCF_015228065.2 Penaeus monodon
TCTATCTGAAACTGTGTTTGTGTCACCCCCTCTGGATTTACTTCAGCCTGAGACGTCAGCAGAACAAAGGTTGTACTGAGCAGACTTCCCGTTACTTGCCTAGGTCATTTGCTGGACGTTGTCTTTTATGTTTTGTTTTATTATGTTTTCATTGTTTTAAGTGCTTTAGATGTATTTTACGCCGAAGCCCTTCAGGATTCGGCTCTTCCCACTTCGTTTCTTTTAAACCTTTAGTCCCCTTTTAAGTCTAGTAGTCAATATTTTATTATTTTTTATGTTACCGTAACTTTCTTTTTCTTATCCTCTATTTTAGTAAATTAACGTAATTTTAGTATGTGTTCTTGTTTTACATTTTATGCCATAAGCAGTTTTTATCATTTCAGTATCTTTAAGTTCTTTTATTTGTCATGTTTTAAATGATAGGCTGAGCCACAAGGACTTCGGATCATATTTCTCCGCTCAGGGTACATGTCAAGCCTGCGTAGGATCCTGGGTCACTGCCCGCTACCATTTTACAGGCCCAGGATCTGTATCAAGTTGTTCAGGGGAGTGAACGGGACCCTTATTTGCGTCCCTAAGCCGTTCTCGCTTCACGAGAGGCTTCAGCTTGCTTCATGAGGCTGGGGTTAAAGTCGGGCTCCTCATCACGGACCAACAACCATCCTTACAATTTGGTGGCCAGCGGTGGGATGTACCTTTAATGAGCGTCGATCAGGAGAAAATTTCGAAGTTCCTTGTAGGCTGAGAACGTCCGGCACATTCAGTTACTTCCTGTCAGGCTATATCATGCACGAACATTGTACCTCCTGCGGGAGTCTTAGGAGAGCCACTTTGTTATGTATTCTGTGTCCTTTCTTTTTTTTTCAGTGATATCATAAATGTGTAGTTTTCAAGAGCGTGGCCTTTTCTTACAGCATAATTCTCTTCTCTTGCAGAGTTAGATTTATGTGTCTAAATACCCGCTCGCCCAGCTAGGCTTGTTTAGTGGCTCTCGTTAGTTTTAGGGACACTGTATGCCTCTGTTTTGTCTATAATTCTCATTCGCCAGTTCCCTGGATCATACAGTGACTTGTGTAAGTGATTTTTGTTCAGTGCAGTGCCTTTGTGAAAGGTGCAGTGACTTTGTTAAAAGTGTAATGTCAGTCTACTAGTGCAGTGTTCTTTTTAAAGTGGTACAGTGATGAGTTAAAGGTGCAAGGACATTGAAATAAAATGCAGTAACGGGTTTGTGAATAGTGCTAGAGTGCTTCTTGATTGTGTTGGCGGCGTATTGTATACAGAATGCCCAAAGGCAAGAACACGGGAAATCGTAGGAATTTACGATCTTCCAGCCACCCTAGTTCCCGTGACCGTTCTCCGGTAACAGGCTTGTCTATCTCTGTCGATCAGCTTCCTATAGTCGTGGGCGGCTCAAATCCGGAAGTACAGGAAGCTGTGAGAGCCATGGAGGGAGAGGTTACCGTGCTAGCCCAAATCCTTGACAAGATCGAGCCTTGTCTACTGAGCTTGGAGAAATAAAGGCACAGACGCAGCAATTTAACGACAGGCTTGCTCGTCAGGAAGAAGCTGTGTCTCGTCCTCGACAGACAGATGGAGAGGTCGAAGTTCTTCAGCCCCAGGAGCCTCCTGCTAGTGTTCAGCGAGATAAGGAGATTGAAAATTTACGACGGCAATTAGCTGAAAAGGAGTTTGAACTCGAACGAGAGAGGCATCAAAACAGGGAGAGACGTGTTTTGGCAGCCACCAGAAGCACATCTCCACCTCTCTGACAACTCCGGAGTTTATATTCAGAGGCAGATTTCTGATCAGCTTCCTCCAGACCCCCAGCCACGTAGTTCTAGATTGTCTCAGGGTGCACAGCAACTAACGGCTACAATGCAGCATGGGCCTCCGAATAGCCATTCCACATCTCAAGACCATACTTCAGCTGTGTCCTATGTTATAGCCAGGGAATCGGTCCCCCATTTTAAAGGAGACACTTCAGCATCTCAGCCGCTGAAAAGGAACCAGGAAGTGGAAGCCTGGATTCGCTCCATCGAAAACCTCGTGAAACCACCTACTGACGAGGCTTACATTCAGGCTGCACGAGCAAACTGTCGAGGTCCAGCAGAGCTTATTATAAACTCTCCCTGTTTGACTACATCCGAGACTGGAGACGTTTAAGGCCTCTCTACGCACCAAGTTTAGGGGAACCTACACATCTGCTGATTTTATAAGGTGCTCTACGAGAACAGGATGACTTCAGTCCAGGCACCCATGGATTTTTATCTCCAGTTGGAAGGGCAACGTTTACCAAGGTATCGTGATCATCGAGAAGCCATAGGAGATCCCTCCGAGCTTGTTCGTCGGGTTTTCCTCTCTGGTATTCCATCCTGGCTGAGGGACTTCTTGGCTCTCAAAGATGATTGCTCACCCATGCAGCTGCAGAAGCAGCCCAGAGGATATGGAACTCCAGGAATGGGATCAGGCATGAGTCGGCTACACAACACAGTCCCCAAATGAGTTCCTAGATGACCATGACCACCACCGTTATCCTGATCGCCCACCAAGAGCCCGGGACTTGTATGCTTGCCCCATAGCTGCACAGGTGACAGAGTGAAGAGCCCACAACCTGCTCCATCCCGTGATCTCTGGTGTAGCTTCCATGGAACAACCACCCACAACACCTCAGAGTGCCGAGCAGCTTCTAATGCGGCTTCCGCACGGAACAGACCGCATACTCTCAGAGACATCATCTGTTACCGTTGCCGGAGATCTGGCACATGGCCAGACAATGTCCCTTTCCGACTGGCCAGCAAGAAGCCCCCGGTCCAGCTGGCAGAGTTACAGAAGGGGCAATAACTTCGACCTGTACACAGACAGAAACCGTAACCCCACAGGTAGCCATGTTGAGTTCCCCCAGGTTGTCAGGACGGCCTCTCGTGGGACTCAATATTAACGGCAAGACAACCCTGTGCTTTCTTGACACTGGATCTGAGGCCACATTGATAAAGCCGAGTGCCATAGCTATGATCACGTCTTGCAAAAGCTTCAGCACAAACCCTCCAACAAGATTCTCCGAGGAGTAACAGGGGAACCACTTCATGTGTCTGCTGAAGTGTCACTTCATTTTCACATGGCTGATGATTCCACCATCGTTCATCAGGCCAGTGTGGTTGACGTTTCCTTCCCAGGTGACATTCTTATTGGGATGGATCTCCTCAGGCGGCTGGACTTTACTTTATCCTCTGAAGCCTTAACTGGGAATGCCACCATTACTCTACAGGGACACACGTTCTCAGTTGTCTACACTGATGCAGAGTCTCTCAAGATTTGCTGCATCAAACCCCTGTCACCCACAGAAGTTGCCAGTGAAGATTCACCAGAGTCTAACCAAGATTCCCCGGCAGTTGCAGCAGTGCATCTTGTACACCGTGCAAATATTGCAGCTCACAGTGGCTGCTTTGTAGAAGGGTCTCTTTCGCGGAGTGGGCCAACAGATGGTGATGTCCTTGTAATTCCGACAATGCCAAAAGGACTTCTCCTACCCCATGCTGTCACCAAAGTAAAGGATCGTCGGTGCTCCGTGTGGGTGGTGAACACAATGCCCAAACAGATGGTTCTCCACAATGGAACACGCCTTGGAACAGCTGAGCAGGTAGAAGCCATCTACAGCAATGACCCATCTCAACACCTGCCCGAAATGCCTGAGGAAGTCGTCGCCAGGCCCAACTACTGTCCTGTCGAGTCTGATTCCCTTGAAGATGGTGACAGTATCGACTTTGGGTGGGAAGAGGATGGCTTTGATCGACAATATGGAGTGGAGGACTTCGGTTATAATGATGATGAGTTGGAGGTTGAACACGCACAGCTACCGCCATCCATTGCCATTGCCACCTGCGAAGCCGCCGAACTCCTGGAGCATGATGCATGTCAGAATGATCACCCAAAGCCAGATCTAGGCCACCTTGAAGAACCCCAACGCCATAAGCTGACTGCACTGCTTTGTCGTTACAAGGGGCTCTTTGATGGTGGTGAGGAAGCGGTAGGTTTAGTCCCTGGGATTAAGCATCAAATCGATACAGGAGAAGCAAAGCCCGTTTGTAACCGACAATGGAGATTGCCTCACTCCACAAGGCAAGTCATTCGAGAGCAATGTGACTCCATGCTTCGTACAGGGGTCATTGAAGAGTCAACATCACCCTGGATGAGCCCAGTTGTGCTAGTGAAGAAGAAGGGCGGAGGTCTCAGGTTCTGCGTTGACTACCGTGGCTTGAATGCAGTGACCAAGGGAGATACATATCCTCTGCCACTTATCAATGAACTCATCGATGAACTGGGACCAAAGAACATCTTTACCACACTAGATGCTCGTGCTGCGTACTGGAGTGTGGAAGTGGAAGAATCCGACCGGCCAAAGACGGCATTTTCAGATGGCTACCGACTCTTCCAGTTCTGCCGTCTTCCTTTTGGGTTATCGACAGCTCCAACCACATTCCAGAGAACAATGAATGTCGTCCTATCATCAGTACTGGGACGTCATACACTAGCCTACCTAGATGACGTCATTATCTACAGCCACAGCTTTGACCAGCACCTCCAACACCTTGATGAGACTTTACAGTTGCTCTCATTGGCTGGCCTAAAGCTTAACATGGAGAAGTGTCAGTTTGCTGCGACAACCATAGACTTCCTCGGCTTTACGATTTTCACCTGATGGAATCTCCCCAAACAGAGATAAGGTGTTGGCTATCTCTAACACACCTCCACCACGAACAGTTAGAGAAGTTCGACGTTTCCTAGGAGCAACAGGATTCTTCAGGAAGCATGTTCCTGGATATGCGACCCTAGCATCTCCATTACATCTGTTGCTGAAGAAAGATCAAGCTTGGACCTGGGACCTGAACAACAAGCAGCATTTGAAACTTTGAAAGATAAGCTGATCTCTGCTCCTGTCTTACGCCAGCCTGACTTCTCCAAGGAATTCGAGCTTCACACTGATGCCTCTAGCATCGCATTAG
>NW_023655264.1:17500-22500 GCF_015228065.2 Penaeus monodon
TACAATATAAAAAGGACAAACCCCGTCATGCTCGTCTATAAATCGAATAAAAAGCTAAATAAGATACGAAAAATAAATCTTATTTAAAAAAAACAATAAAATGACGATAAAAATGATTAAAAACTTAATAAAATAGTACGGGGGAAACCTTTAAGAACTAAAAAAATAAAAGACATAAATCATTACTTAAGAAAACGAAATAAACAGAAAACGTGATATACTCGACTTAGAAAATGAGGTAAAAAAAGGGAAACTTAACTAAAGTGAGCGGGGGTAAAACGCTAATAAAAATAAAAGGAGATCTGGACCCCCCATCGGGATTCTGCTGTGTCTCTCTGAGGTGGGGTTTAAAGAACCTCCACAATCCTCCCAAAACCCAGGGGTCGAAGCAGAAAGCGGAGACAACCTAAAACAGAAGAAGGTTGGCCTGACCCCCGTTACTTGCCTCAATAGACTAACAAGTGCAGACAGCTGAACGTGTCTTGCACATTAAATCATAACAGACAATACAAACAATAAAAAAAGGGAGTTAGGGGCTGCTCATCTGCTCATCTGGTAGGGGTTTCTTGAGGGTCGCGTGTCTCGGCAGTCACGCCTATCGGCATCAAACCCTGGCTCATCACCAGAGAGGTCAGCACAGAAACCCCAAAGGGGTCATCTGGGTTTGTCGGGTTCGGATCATCTATCTTCACCCTTTTCTCCATCACTGTCACTCGTGCCATATGACATTTTCTGCCGGTGGATGATATGCCTTCAGGTGATTCAGGTGGGCTTTTAACTGGACTTCTTTTTTCGAGGTCTTAAATCTCAAAGAAACCAGACCTAGTCGTCTCGTAATCCTGGCAGGACCTCTCCATTTCCTAGTGAGGGGAGGTAGACCGCCCATCTTGTGCCTGTGCTCAAAGTACCACACCAATGCACCTTCAGTCGGCTGGAATTCCACCTTTTTTCCTTTGTCGTACTGCTTTCCATAGATTTGACGTGCTTCCTTGAGGCTTTCACAGCTGCTTGACGGGCCTCTTGCAAACGTGCTTGCAAATTTATGTTTTCATAAAACACAGCTTCATTGGTGAGACCAATCTGGAAGTTAGCATGGCGGCCTGTTAGCATATACAGGGGTTGCTCTCCAGTCGCCCGGGTGAATAGCCGAATTGATCTGCAGCCGTAACTCGGGAAACAAATTGGTGCCGGGTTCGTGGGCAAATCATTCACTAATGTGGTAAGAGCAGACTTCACCACACGATTTGTACGCTCAATCATTCCTTTGCTTGAGGATGGTAGCGAAGGGTGTAGTGGTTCGGGGCGTGTATTAATTTAGTGAGTTCCTGGAACATGTTACTTACAAACTGGATTTCCATTGTCGGTCTGGATAACCCTAGGAGGGCCAAAGGGGGTTTTATCCAATGGTCCAGGAAGGCTCGGTGGACAGTGGCAGCAGTAATTTTCCTCAGGGGTATGATCTGCAAATACCGTGAATGCTGGTCTAGGGATGGATAATGCCCAGGGGACTGGAATGCTAGGCCCAAAGTCCATAATGTCCATCGAGACTCGTTCCAATGGAAATCTAGCCAAAGGTGTGTCACCCAAGGAACTTTCTGCCTGTCACCTCTAGATTGTTGGAAAATCTCACAACACTCGACATAATGTTTTACATCTTTCAGCATGTTTTGGCCAGTAGAACATTGATCTTCATTTTGAAATGTTCGATGGATACCGGGGTTTGGGAGGCTATTTGGAGGCAGGTGCGATGCTTTTTAATGCCGAGTTTGGGGAGAGTGACTGGAACCACTAGTTGGTAAGTAACCCATCTGTAGGTGCTTCAACCGATAGAGAACACCTTCCTTCAGCTCAAAATCAGCAAGAGGAAGAGGAAGTTTCTTTGTTGGTACATTTCCCCCTTGCAGATAAATGTAAATCTCTGCAAGCTGAGGATCTGCTTTCTGTTCTTCTGCTAGGTTTTCAGGTGAGAGCTCTGTGATTGTCAGCTTTGCAACTTGTCTGGACAGTAAATCTGGGACTTTATTCGTGGGACCCTCTTTGTATCGTATTTTAAAAATTGTAAAAAGACAAGTCAGGGGCAACCTCGTCATTCTTGGAGACTTATTTTTTCCCTGCTGAAAACATTACCAAGGGTCGGTGGTCGGTGTACACTGTGAAGCCCTTCCAACAGATATGAATCAAAGTTGGGACTCCTTCCAAAACAGCCAGGGCCTCCAAGTCAATAGCTGGATAGCGAGTCTCTCATCCCGGAGCTTCCTGCTAAAATAAAGCAACTGCATTTTGGTGTAGGTCGTCATCCCTTTGCATGAGACAGGCTCCTAATGCGATGCTAGAGGCATCATGTGAAGCTCGAATTCCTTGGAGAAGTCAGGCTGGCGTAAGACAGGAGCAGAGATCAGCTTATCTTTCAAAGTTCAAATGCTGCTTGTTGTTCAGGTCCCCAGGTCCAAGCTTGATCTTTCTCAGCAACAGATGTAATGGAGATGCTAGGGTCGCATATCCAGGAACATGCTTCCTGAAGATCCTGTTGCTCCTAGAAACGTCGAACTTCTCTAACTGTTCGGGTGGAGGGTGTTGAGATAGCCAACCCCTTTATCTCTGTTTGGGGAGATTCCATCAGGTGAAATCGTAAAGCCGAGGAAGCCCTATGGTTGTCGCAGCAAACTGACACTTCTCCATGTTAAGCTTTAGGCAGCCAATAGAGCAACTGTAAAGTCTCATAAAGGTGTTGGAGGCTGGTAAAAGCTGTGGCTGTAGATAATGACGTCATCTAGGTAGGCTAGTGTATGACGTCCCAGAAACTGATGATGGGACGACATTCATTGTTCTCGGGAATGTGGTTGGAGCTGTCGATAACCCAAAAGGAAGACGGCAGAACTGGAAGAGTCGGTAGCCATCTGAAAATGCCGTTTTTGGGCCCGGGTCGGATTCTTCCACTTCCACACCCCAAAGTACGCAGCACGAGCATCTAGTGGGAAAAAGATGTTCTTTGGTCCCAGTTCATCGATGAGTTCATTGATAAGTGGCAGAGGATATGTATCTCCCTTGGTCACTGCATTCAAGCCACGGTAGTCAACGCAGAACCTGAGACCTCCCCCCTTCTTCTTCACTAGCACAACGGGGCCCTCATCCAGGGTGATGTTGATCTTCAATGACCCCTGTACGAAGCATGGAGTCACTTGCTCTCAAATGACTTGCCTTGTGGAGTGAGGCAATCTCCATTGTGGGTTTACAAACGGGCTTTGCTTCTCCTGTATCGATTTGATGCTTAATCCCAGGGACTAAACCTACCGCTTCCTCACCACCATCAAAGAGCCCCTTGAAACGACAAAGCATGCAGCCCAGCTTATGGCGTTGGGGTTCTTCAAGGTGGCCTAGATCTGGCTTTGGGTGATCATTCTGACATGCATCATGCTCCAGGAGTTCGCGGCTTCGCAGGTGCAATGGCAATGGGTGGGGGTAGCTGTTGCGTGTTTTAACCTCCAACTCATCATCATTATAACCGAAGTCCCCCACTCCATATTGTCGATCAAGCCATCCTCTTCCCACCCAAAGTCGATACTGTCCCATCTTCAAGGGAATCAGACTCGACAGGACAGTAGTTGGGCCTGGCGACGACTTCCTCAGGCATTTCGGGCAGGTGTTGAGATGGGTCCCTTGCTGTAGATGGCTTCTACCTCTCGCTGTTTTCCCAAAGGGGTGTTTCCATTGTGGAGAACCATCTGTTTGGGCATTGTGTTCACCACCCAACCCGGGGCACCGACGATCCTTTACTTTGGTGACAGCATGGGGTAGGAGAAGTCCTTTTGGCATTGTCGGAATTACAAGGACAAACACCATCTGTTGGCCCACTCCGCGAAGAGACCCTTCTACAAAGCAGCCACTGTGAGCTGCAATATTTGCACGGTGTACAAGATGCACTGCTGCAACGCCGGGGAATCTTGGTTAGACTCTGGTGAATCTTCACTGGCAACTTCTGTGGGTGACAGGGTTTGATGCAGCAAAACTGAGAACTCTGCATCAGTGTAGACAAACTGAGAACGTGTGTCCCCGTAGAGTAATGGTGGCATTCCCAGTTAAGGCTTCAGAGGATAAAGTAAAGTCCCGCCGCCTGAGGAGATCCATCCCAATAAAATGTCACCTGGGGAAAGGGAAAAGTCAACCCCACTGGGCCTGATGAACGATGGTGGAATCATCAGCCATGTGAAAATGAAATGACACTTCAGCAGACACATGAAGTGGTTTCCCTGTTACTCCTCGGAGAAACTTGTTGGGGGGTTTGTGCTGAAGCTTTTTGGCAAGACGTGATCATAGCTATGCACTCGCTTATCAAAGTGGCCTCAGATCCAGTGTCAAGAAAACACAGGGTTGTCTTGCCGTTAATATTGATCCCACGAGAGCCGTCCTGACAACCTGGGGAACTCAACATGGCTACCTGTGGGTTACGGTTTCTTGTCTGTGTACAGGTCGAAGTTATTGCCCCCTTCTGTAACTCTGCCAGCTGGACCGGGGGCTTCTTGCTGGCCAGTCGGAAAGGGACATTTTTCTGGCCTGTGCCCAGATCTCCGGCAACGGTAACAGATGATGTCTCTGAGAGTATGCGGTCTGTTCCGTGCGGAAGCCGCATTAGAAGCTGCTCGGCACTCTGAGGTGTTGTGGGTGGTTGTTTCCATGGAAACTACACAGAGATCACGGGATGGAGCAGGTTGTGGGCTCTTCACTCTGTTCACCTGTGCAGCTATGGGGCAAGCATACAAGTCCCGGCTCTTGGTGGGCGATCAGGATAACGGTGGTGGTCATGGTCATCTAGGAACTCATTTGGGGACTGGGGTTGTGTAGCCGACTCATCCTGATCCCATTCCCGGAGTTTCCATATCCTCTGGGCTGCTTCTGCAAGCTGCATGGGTGAGCAATCATCTTTGAGAGCCAAGAGTCCCCCAGCCGGATGGAATACCAGAGAGGAAAAACCCCACGAACAAGCTCGGAGGGATCTCCTATGG
>NW_023655266.1:0-4264 GCF_015228065.2 Penaeus monodon
ATAAAAAAACAATTTTAAAATAAATTTTAATAAAAAAAAAAAAATTTTTTAAAAAAAAACTAAAAAAATTTTTGTTTTTTTTTTTAAATAATTTTTATTTTTGTTTATTTTATAAAATTTATTTTAAAAAAAAAAATTTGGGGGGGTTATTTTAATATATGATAATTCATTATTTAAATTTTTTATATAATTTATATTTTAAAATTTTAATATATAATATCATTATTATTTAAAAATTTAATAATTTTTTTATATTACATATGATGTTGTATTATTTTGGTTTATATTATATAATAGTATAAATTTTTATAATTTTATATATATTTTTTTAAATTAATATATATAATTAATATTTTAATTAATATTATTATATATAATATTTTATATCTATATATATAATTTTTTATATAAATTATAATGTATATTATTATATATATTATTTATATATATTTATTATATATTATATAATTGTGTAGTATATATTTGTATATATATATATACATCTATATATTTTTTTTTAAATTTTAAAATATATTATATTATTTATATTTATGTATGTATTGTTGTGTTGTTGCTATTGTATGTATTAATTTTTATATTCCTCTCTCTCTCTCTCTCTCTCTCTCTTATATTTTTAATATAATTAATATATAAATATTTATATTTTATTTAAATATGTATATAATTTTTTTTTATTTATTTATAAAAAAAGACACATGCTAAATGCATCATATGTTTTTATTTATCTAAAATTTAAAAACTACATAGATACTTATGTTTTCGGTGTATGCTTTATTTATATTTTTTTTGGGTAAAAATATATAAATATTAATTAATTATAATTTTCTATAATATTTAAATATATATATTTATTCAAAATTTATAATATATTAATATATATTATATATATATATATTCTATATTATCTATTTAATTTAATATATATAAATTTTAATTTTATTATATATATTTCCATTATATATAATATATATATATATATTATATTATAGATATAATATTATATTAATAATATAATATTCTATAATATTATATTATTTTTAATATATATATATTATTTTTTATATACTACACACACTATTATTAAAAGTGATTTTAGATATAATTTTACATACATGATATGTATATTTATTTAAACATAATTAAAAATATAAAACACATATAAGTAAATAAAATATATATATATTTAAATTATATATATATATATATTATATAATTATTGTTGTGGTGTGTGTGTGGTGTGTGTGTGTTTTTGTGTGTATGTGTGTGTGTGTGTGTGTGTGATAATATGCTATTATATATCACCATCGATGACTGTATGTCATTTTTTGAGCAGCCGGGGACCTCTCCCCCATCCTTCGCCACTCAACTCACTTGCGTTTTTTCTTTTACTTATATATCGACGCCCGCAAAAATATCTTTGATGTTGTCGCCGTCTTGTCTTGGGTTTTCCTTTTCTGTTTCAATCCCCATTCTGTCGGGCAATTTTTTAAAATATTTTTTATTCTCATCACATGCCCAAAAATTTTTATTTTCCTTTTGTTCAAGATGTCCAACACCCTTTTTTACATTTATTTTTTCAGCATTCATCTTTCAATTTTTTTTCTTCTAGTTATAATATACTTGTCTGAAACACCAAGTTTAAAACTTTTCCCCTTTTTCTTGTCTATTTTCCACACAACATCGAACCATTGGGGCTTCGGTTTTTCCAGATTTTTTAAAAGGAAAACTGTTTTTTTTTGGCAATGGTAATTCTTTTTTTTTATCCCGGGAAATCCATAGTATTTTAAAAAACAGCCCCAAAAGATAATTGAATTCGTTACTTTTCCACACCCGCTTTTGATTGTAAAAATTCTCATCGTTTTTCCCGGGTTATTTTCGAATCTTCTTGATCTTAGTTTTTCTTGGCTTTAAGAACAAACCCGCCTTTTTCTTTTCTTCTCTAACTTTATCTAATAGTTGTTGTATTTTAATAATCTTGCAGGCAAATAAAAATAATCATCGCAATCTTGTTTTTAAAATTTTCTATCCTCCAAAATCTACATTCTTCAAAAATTTTCAGAGTACCCCTCATAATTTCTTCAGAAATATATTAAAAGGTGCAGAGACAGAATGCAAACTTGTCGTACTCCTTGGTTTTACTCGAACCCTTCTGTTAACCCTAAATGGTTCTTACAGTTTCTTGTTTTTGGGCATACTGGCTTTTTTTAGTTGGTATGTGTTTTGGTTCAACGAATTTATTCCAGAGGATATTGTTTATAAAAAAATTCAAAATTTTTGAGTATGATAAAAACGGTATAGGTCTTTTTATGTTTTGTTTTTTCTATGATCAATTAGATTTAGGATCGGTTTTT
Organism: Penaeus monodon; assembly: GCF_015228065.2. NCBI lineage: Eukaryota > Metazoa > Arthropoda > Malacostraca > Decapoda > Penaeidae > Penaeus > Penaeus monodon. The sequence continues at coordinate 2,373 of NW_023655266.1, forward strand.
GGTATCTTTTCCAGGGCGAAAACCTGCTTGTTCTCTTCAATTTTTCTCTTAAATTTAAAATTCATTCTTTGCAAAAATTTTCAAAAAAATTTTGTGGTTAATTATTAAGCCTTGTCCTGTTTTGTTGCTTGGAGGGGCGTACCCTTTTGGTATGGGGTAAACCTTTTGCCATCTTCTTGATTATTCTGCTGTTATTTTTCATCTATTTCCCCCGGGTTTGTTATTCTTTAAATTTTTTATGGCTTTATAACTTCGTCTGGGAGTGCGGGGGTTTCTTCGCTTCATTGAGTCTAATTAAAGTTGTTAGATATTTTTTCTTTTTTTGTATAGGTTGGAAATATTGATTCCATCTATCTTGACTTCTTTCCATCAAAAAACAAATCCCTCTTCAGTTTTGTTGTCCATTTTAGGTTTAAAATTTTTTTGAAATGTTTCGACTCCTTGGAAATTTTTTTAGTGTTCTTATTGATAGAAAATTTTCTGATTTCTTGGCAATGTTCTTAAATTTTTTTTCCTTATCTCGTCGCAATAAATCTTGGGAATTTTTGTATTTTGTTTTTTGTAAATTCTTCTTAACGGATTATTGATACCCTTTGATTTTAGGCATCGTCTTTTTCGTTCACTTGTTTTTTTTCAATATCCGGGGGGAATTTTGTCTTTTTCTTTTGCGATATTTTTTAAAGCAGCGCTAGCGGAGTTCTTTTCCTTCTTCCCAAATCATTTGGGTTTCATCATTTCACATGACTGATACTTAAATTTTTGTTTGACACTGAAATTCTGTAATTGTTGTCAAGAGCTTTTGGTCGAGCTTTAGAGGGGGTTTGGGCTTATTTAAAAGCGATATTTAGTATTGGGTGGTCACTGTTGCAGTGGGCACGGGGGTCTTGTCTTGGCTTTTTTTAACAACTTTTCATTTCTGGTTCAACCAATGGTCATTTGGGTTTTTTGCGTTTTCTTTTGTCTGGTGAAAACGTTAAGTGTCTTGGTGGTGCTGGAACAATGTTTTGGCTATAACTAGATTATTGTACTACAAAATTCACAAAATCTTACCTCTTTCATTTATTCTCCAGGCCCCAAAATTTTTCCACGGTGTCATTTTTTAATCATTTTTGCCTACTTGGGGGTTGGGTCTCCCATGTTACTTATACATCTGTATTAGTTTCCTTTTTTTAAAAATGTTCCACAGCCAGTCTTTTCTTTTTTTTTTTTTCTCAGCACTTCATTTTCAAAATTTTTTTTCTGTCTGTTTGAAAGGGAACTTGTCTTTTAAAACCACAGTTCAAAATATGACCTTTTTCTTGCTATCTTCAGCACACAAAAACTCAGAAACCAAAGATTGCTTCGGGCTTTCCAGATGTTTTAAGAGCAACTGTGGGTTTTTTTGGGAATGGGAATTCTTCTTTTATCTCCGGGGAACATCATATTTTGGTTTTGTTAAAACAACTCCGATAATTTAAATTTGTTCCTTTTCCCCAACCACGATGTTTTTAACGTTCTCATCGTTATTGCCGGGTTACTTTGAATCTTCAGATCTTTTTTCTTGGGATTAAAAAAAAAACCCGCCTTTTCGCTTGCTTCTCTAAATTTTTTAATAGTTGTTTTATTTTTAATAACCGCAGGCTTAAAACTATATCATCGCTATCTTTAATTTAATATTTTCTTCCTCCACATCTACGTTATTCAAAATTCTCTAGAGTATCTCATAATTCTTCAGATTATATTAAAAAGGTGCGGACAGAATGCAAAAATTTCTACGCTTTTCTTTGAAAACCTTCTGTTAACCCATAAATGGGTTTTTACATTTTTTTGTTATTGGTATACATGCTTTTATTGTTGGATGATGTGTTTTGGAAAAAAAAAAATTTATATCGAATGTTATTTTAGGGTTTGTG
>NW_023655269.1:0-4263 GCF_015228065.2 Penaeus monodon
TCCCGGAACCTTCCTCACTTTTGTACCCACCCAGCCTATTTCACCTAATTGACCGGGGGTTTATCAAGGTTCCGAAAAAGGGCCAAAAGGGGGGGTTTTGGGAAGGGCCCCCCAACCCCCCAAAATTTTTATTGGGGGGCAGAGGGAAAACGGGGGGCCCTTTTCAAGGAAATAAAGGGGGGCCCCCCCCTTTTCCGGTGACTAGGAATCCTTTGCCCTCCCCAAGGGGCCCCCCTTTGCCCCGTCCCTCACCCAAAATGGGCCCAAGCTCCCCCCCCCAAAGGGGCTTTCCTTGGGGGGTTTAGGTGGAGGCCTACAGGGGGGCCCAAGGACTTACATTTTTTAATCCAAAAATTGGGGAAATGGACAAGTTTGCCAAAAATTCACGAACCCAATTTTGGGGATAATTTAATATATCTTAAAGTTGGGTTTTTTTAAATCGGGGCCCCCCTCTTTACCAAGTCTTACCCCCCAAAATTTCTTTCCACCCCCCTTCCGGGGAGTAAATGGACAAAACTTATTCCCTTCCCCTGAACCCCTTTTTAAAAGAAAATTAAAAAAAAATTTTTAAATTAAAAAAATTTCTTTACTTTTCCCCCTTAAAATATTAAAAAACTAAATCTTTTTTCCCCCTTGTTAAAAAAAATTTTAAAAAAAATTTTAAAAAATTTATAAAACCCCCACTGTTGGTTAAAAGGCCCCTTAAAAAAACTTGTTTGAAAAGCCCACTTTGTTTTGCCCCCCCAGTTTTTAAAACAAAAATTTTTTGGGGGGTTGAAAAATCGGTATTTTCTACGCATTTTTTAAAAAACCTAGACTTCCATATTGAAAACAATCGATCTTTTTAACCTTTAAAGGGGGGTAGATCACGGGTCCGGAGGCCCCCTCGATCATGCCATTTGCCTTTGGGGGAAAAAAATTTTTTTTTAGGGAATGTGCAAACCAACAGAACCTCCCCCTACTGGATGGGTGATTTTAAGCTCTTGATGCTGCAAGGCACTACGAGAGTCGCAAATATTCACAATAGAATATTTGTAAGATCTCTAATCATTTTAACTCCCTGCAAGGATGGCATGTAATTTGCAGTGAAGATCGAGGTGCTAGAGAAAGACGAGATGCAGTCTTCCTTCTGCTCACTGCTGTAAAGCCCACACCATTTTTAGATTTTGAACCATCTGCATATATTGCATCGATCCTTGGTATTAGAAATATGGTGAAGAAATCTCTCTTGACTTCTGCTTGGGATCTCTCCCCTCCCAATTCGACCAAAACCCAGTCGATTGATTAGTCCAAGGGGGAATTGGGGAATTACAACAACAAAACCTTAGAGATTAAATTAAGATTTTCACAAGATTCCTCCCTTCCTCCATAGGATCAGCTATTTCAAGGGGGTTGAAAACCCAACTGGATGTAGGAGATCCCGGGGAAACCTTTTTAGTCGATTTATGCAACCCGGGTAAAGAAAGGGTGGTTTCCCCTCTCACATACAGGGGTCCACAGTGAAGACCTGAAAGCCCCGTACAGATTCGAGAGCTTTATTATGAAATGAGTCTAACACCCGGGAAAAATGAGAGTTTCGATGAATAAGCTCACATCCATAATTTAAACTTTTAAAGTATAAACGCTCGGTAAAACCGCAGAAGCGTTGTGCAGTTGCACTGTTTCCCGGGAGAGGAGTTTGCCTTTCCCTCGGGGGTAGCCAAGGATCCGTGTGCTTTGGTGTTTGCACTTGAAGAGCTCCCACAGAGAAACGGGTCCGTCAGGCTGTCGAGTTCTGTGAATCGGTCGAGACTGCCTAGTGAACCCCCGGGCACACTCCTCCTTTTTACAGTATAATCCAAAAAAGCCGTTTCGGTTTTGATGAGATTTTTTCAATTATTAGGGTAAAAAGATAAGATTTTAATTGTATAATTAACATAAGAATAAATGATTTAAAAGGGAAAAAAGAGAATTTTGATGAATATATAAATAAAAATAATTCGGTTTTATGTAATAGTTGCAAAAAAAATAATAATAAATAATAATAATAATAAAAAATTTAAAATTTTAAAAAAAAAAAATTTTTTTTTTATTTAAAAAATTTTAAAAAACATTAAAATTTTAATTTTTTATTATTATTATTATTATTTTGCAATATTCACATGAAAACCCAAATTATTTTATAATTATATATCATCAAAAAATTTATTTTCCCATTTTAATCATAATTTTTCTTTTGATTAATTTTAAAACAATTAAATCATTTCTTTATTTCCCTAATAATTTACAAAATCATCATCCCGAAAACCCAAAAAAAGGCGTTTGGGTTTTACTGTCAAAAGGAGGAGTGTGCCGTGGGTTCACTATGGCAGTCTCTGACCGATTCACAGAACTCGACAGCCTGACGGACCAGTTTCTCTGTTGGGAGCTCTTCAAGTGCGTAACACTCGAAGCAGCACAGGAGTCCATTGGCGTACGCCCGAGGGCAAGGCAAAACCCCAAATCTCCCTGGGACAGTGCAGACTCCCACAACGCTTCTGCGGTTTTACCGAGCGCTTATACTTTAGTAAGCTTAATTATGGATGTGAGGCTTATTCATCTGCATCTCTCACTGTTCTCCGGATGTTCGACTCAGTTCATAATGAAGCTCTCAGAATCTGTACTGGGCTTCAGGTCTTCACCTGTGGAGTCCCTGTATGCTGAGAGTGGAGAACCACCTTTTTCATTACACCGGGATTGCATGAATCTGACTACAAAGGATTCCGGGATCTCCTACATCCAGATGGTTTCAACACCCTTGAGAATAGCTGATCCTAGGTAGGAGAGGGAGGAATCTTGTGAAAGATTTTAATTTAAGTCTCATAAGGTTCGGGTTGTTGTAATTCCCCAATTCCCCCCTTGGACTAATCAAGCTGGATTTAATCGGAATTGGGAAAGGGGAGAGATCCGAAGCAGAAGTCAGAGAGAGATTTTCACCATATTTCTAAGTACCAAGGATCAGATGCAATATATGCAGATGGTTCAAAGTCTAAAAATGGTGTGGGCTTTACAGCAGTGAGCAGAAGGAAGACTGCATCTGGCAGTCTCTCTAGCAGCCTCAATCTTCACTGCAGAGTTACATGCCATCCTTGCAGCAGTTGAGATGATTAGAGATCTTACGAACTATTCTTTTGTGATAATTGCGACTCTGTAGTCCCTTGCAAGCAATCAAGAGCTTAAACTCACCACACCCATAGTGAGGGAGGTCATGATTGGCTTGCACTGATGTCAACACAAAAAAAGATAATTATTGTTGGGGCCAGACATGTTAGTATCAGTGGGAATGAGCGAGCTGATCAGAAGGCCAAGGCAGCTGCCGCTCAGCCTTGTGATGCTCACTTTCCTCTCCTACACAGCGACTTGCAACCAGCATCAGGAGTTGTCTTCATGTAAATGGAAGTAGCAATGAGGCATACCACCAGAAAACAAACTGCGTGAGATTAGAGATGACCTTGGCAGTTGGGTGACTAGCATCCTTCCCAACAGAAAAGTGGAAGTTGCATTAACAAGACTAAGAATCGGGCCCCACAAGACTGACTCGTGGGCTGATGATGGCTAAAAGTCAAGCACTTTGTAAGGATGCCAAGAGCCATTAACGATCACACATGTAGGGGGACTATTTTTTTCAATAAAATCTAATTTTGCATAATTTTTATGTAATAATTTTATACACATAATTGTATGCATAGTATTTATGCTTTTATTTAAAAAATATTAATGTTATTCATAAGATATTATGATATATTTTTAAAGTTTTTAAATATTTTTAAAATTTTTATTTAACAAGGCATTCACCGCTCGGCTGAATGGAATCAAGTCTTGCGTCGCTCCATGGGCGTAGGCTCGGACACTGCTGAGAAGGGATAAGGAAAACAGTTCAGGAATCTGCCCGAGGAGGCTGAAGGCCATTTCTTGGTAAATGACTTTCGGCTGCCTACCGAGCCCTGAGAAAGCTCAACTCCTCACAGAGACTGCAGTCCGATCAGCAGATGGAAGGATCATCTCAGATCAAGTTGGGTTCGTGAAAAGTTGGGCTGAGTATTTTGAGCAGTTGTACCAGGTAGACCTCCAACAGTTAGCTTGGATGTAAGCAATGTGTCACAGTGCCTGTGCTGGACCCTCCCATCAGTGAGGAACCTCCTACCCTAACACCCCCCTAACGGAAGCCGCCTTGCCGCGGTGGGGAGCTGAGGTCCCAATGATTGGTGAGCGGAACCCGAGGCTACCATACTGGAGGGTCACAGT
>NW_023655270.1:0-4263 GCF_015228065.2 Penaeus monodon
CAACAACAATAATAGAAAAACAAAAAATAACAATAATAACGAATTTAAAAAATTTTTTATATATTATTTAATTAATATCGTAATTACAGTAATTATTTCTGTTATAATAATTAGTTTTGCAACTTAACTACTAGTAAAAATGATAATAATGATAAAAATAACAATAATAATATTAATAACGATATTATAACGACTATTAACATTATTTATAAATTATATTATTATTATTATTGTTATTTTTACAGTTATAATATATGTTTTGGCAATAATACTAATAAAAAAAGTAATAATAATATAATAATAATAATAAATAAAATGATAATAAATAATAATAATAATAATAATAAATATTAAAAAATAATAATAATAATAATTATATTATTATTATAATAGTAGTAATAATAATAAAAAATAATAATAATAATAATAATATTGATAATATTAATAATCATCAAATGTTATCAAAAAATTCTCATTATTCTTACTTTTATCCTCAATTGTCAGATTAATACGATTTTGGTAATTATTATCATTATACCCTAATAATTGCCAAAAATCATAGAGAAATCGAAAAAAACTTCATTTTGGAGTATACTCTCAAAAGGCTATATTTCGCTAGATTTTGCCCCTTTTTTGACTTTTGGGAATTATTTCTTTTACCTTTTTATTATAAATGGAGACAATTCCTGTTATTACATCATTATTATCAGATTATCATCAATATTAAATTATCATCATCATTATCATCATTATCACTCATCATTCAATCATTTAAAGCAATTATTATCATCATTAATGCATTATTATCATTATTATTGCAATTATGCAGTTATAATATATAATTTTGCAAACTATGCTAATAAAAACAGCAATAATAATAGAAATAACAATAATAAAAACAATAATAACGATATTATAATAATATTTATATCATTATTTTAATTAAATTCGTAATTACAGTAATTATTACTGATATAATAATATTTTTGGAATTATACTACTAGTAAAAATGATAATAATGATAATAATAAAATAAATAATATTAATAACGAATTATAACGACTTTTAAACATATTATTATACTTATTATTATTATTATTATGTTATTATTACAGTTTAATATATGTTTGGTAAAAAATGCTAATAAAAAAAAATAATTATAATAAAATAATAATAATAATGATAATAATAATAAAAAATAATAATAATAATAATAATAATAATAATAATAATAAATAAAAATAACAATATTAATAAAATTAATAATAATGATAATAATAATAATTATAATGATAATAATAATAAAAATAGTAATAATAATAATAATAATGAAAATTGAAATATTTAATAATCATCAAATGTTATCAAAAAAATTCTCTGGATTCCATTTATTCCCTCCACTAATTGTCATCTTATGAGTAATATGATTTGGTAAGTATTATCATTAATACCTAATAATTGCCAAAATCATTAGAGAATGAACTCGTCATCTTTGGAGTATACTCTCAAAAAGGCTATATTTCGCTAGATTTTTTGCCGGGCCTTTTTCGACTTTTGGGAATTATTTTCTTTACTTCTTTTTATTATAAATGGAGACAATTCCTGTGATTATCATCATTATTATCATGATTGTCATAATATTATCATTATCATCATCCATTATCATCATTCTCATAATTATCATCATCAGATAAGCATTATTGCAATTATTATCATCATTATTGCAATTATTATTCAATTCATTATTGCCATTATTTATCATGATTATTGCAATTATTGCAGTTATTAATATATAATTTTGCAACTATACTAATAACAAACAACAATAAAAAATAGAAATAACAATAATAAATAACAATAGTAAACGATATTATAATAATTATTTTATATCATTATTTTAATTAATATCGTAATTACCAGTAAATTGTGGACTGTCTAATAAATTATTTGCAATTATACTACTAGTAAAAATGAGAATTAATGATAATAATAACAATAATCATATTACAACGATATTTTATACCGGACTATTAAACATATTATTATACATATTCTATTATTATATTGTTATTATTTACAGTTATAATATAGTTTTTGGCAATAATACTAATAAAATGTAATATAAAATAATAATTATAAGAATAAGGATAATTAATAATAATAGCAATAATAATAATGTGAATAATAATAATAATAAGACATAAGAATATAATAATAATAATAAAGAATAACAAGAGAATAATAATTATTATTATTATTATTATGTAATAGTAAAATAATAATAATAATCATAATAATAATAAATAGTAATAAGAAAATAATAAAGTAATGAATAAGAATAATTAAGAGATAGTAATTAATAATAGTAATATAATAATTAAGTAATGAAAGATTGATAATATTAATAATCATAAAAATGTTAATCAAAAATTCTCTTTTATTCCTCCATCTTTTTATCCTCATTATTGTCAGATTAATATGATTTTGGTAATTATTATCATGATTACCTAATATGCCCCCCCCCAAAATCATCAGAGAAATCAAAAATAAAACGTTCATTTTGGAGTTGATACTCTTCAAAGGCTATATTTCGCTAGATTTTGCGCTTTTTTTGAGTTTTCGGAAAATATTTTCTTTTACCCTTTTTCTATTATAAATGGAGGGACATCCTGTTATTATCATCATTTTTTATCATGATTATCATCAATATTAATCATTATCATCATCATTATCAGCATTATCTCATCATTATCATCATTAGTGCAATTATTATCATCATAAATTGCAATTATTATCATTATTATGCAATTATTGCAGTTATAATATTAATTTTGCAACTATCCTAATAACAACAAAATAATACACATAGAAAATAAACAATCAATAATAAACAATAAACAACGATAGATATAATAATTTATTTATATCATTATTTTTAATTAATATCGTAATTACAGTAAATTATTACTGTTATAATATTATTTATGCAATTTATACTACTAGTAAAAATGATAATAATGATAATATACATAATATATTTATATAACTATATTAAATATATTAATTATTAATATTATTATTATTGTTATTATTACATTATAATATATGTTTTGGCAATAATAAATAAAAAAGTAATAATAATAATAATAATAATAATAATAATAATATAATAATTAATAATATAATAATATAATATATAATAATAATAATAGAATAATTAATAATAATAATTATAATATAAATTATAAATTAATATATAATAATTATGATAATATTTGTAATTATTTAATCATCCAAATGTTCAAAATTCTTTTTCTCACTATAAACACTCATTGTCATGATTAATACATTTTGGTAATTATTCTAATTTTACCAATAATTCAAAAATTGAGAAATCGAAAACTTATTTTTGGAGTATGACCTCAATCAGGTTCTATCATTTGCTAGATTTCTTCCGCTTTTTGACTTTTGGGAATATTTTCTTTTACTTTTTTCTATAATGATAATTTCCTGTTATTATCATCATTATTATCATGATTATCATCAATATTATCTTATCTCATCATTATCATCATTATCATCATTATCACATCATATACATATTATAGCAATTATTATCATCATTATTAAATTATTATCATTATTATTCAATTATCAGTTAATTATATAATTTTGCAATATACTAATAAAACATCAATTAATATATAAAATAATAATAATAATAATAAACGATATTAAATAATTATTTATATCATTATTTTAATTATATTAATTACAGTAATTATTACTGTTATATATATTTTTTGCAATTATATACTAGTAAAAATGATAAAAATGATAATAATAAAATAATAAATATAATAACGATATTATAACGACTATTAACATTATTATATACTTATTATATATTATTATTATTGTTATTATTACAGTTATATATTATTTTTGAAAATATAAAAAAAATAAATAATAATAAAAATATAATAATAATAATATATAATAATAAAATAATGATAATACTAATAATAAATAATACTAAAGAATATAATAATAATAATAGCTAATATTGCAAATTTAATAATCATAAATGTATAATTCTCTTTATTCTCAATTTATCCTCATTATTGTCATGATTAATCAGATTTTGTAATTATTATCATTATTACCCTAATAATTGCCAAAATCATCAGAGAAAACGAAAAAACTCATTTTGGAGTATACTCTCAAAAGGCTATATTTCGCTAGATTTTGCGCTTTTCGACT
>NW_023655271.1:0-4262 GCF_015228065.2 Penaeus monodon
CCTTTAAACCAACCCATAAATACCTATTATCTACCTATAACAACATCCCTTTCCCTACCTACCAACATCCTTATTCCTCCCTAATACATACCTATATACCTACCTCATACATACATACTATATCCCCTACCTACCAACTACATACCTTATTCCTCCCCTACCTACAACCTATATATTTACCTACCTCAAATCATACCTATATCCCCTACTACTACGTATATACCTCCCTTTCCCTACCTACATACATATACATCAACCCATATACCTTCTACCTACAACCTACCTCCCTTTACATCATACATACCTATATACCTCCCTACATCATACATACCTATATCCCTACCTAATACATAATACAATATACCTACTACATAATACCTAATATCTCCCCTACCTACCTAATATATATATACATACTTATCCCTACCTACATACATATACAACTACCTATATCCCTACCTACATACTCCCTTATACCTCCCTACATACTACCTATATACCTACCTACATGCATACCAAACCCTCCTACATGCATACATACATACCTAATACCTACCACCTACTACCTATATACTTTTACCTTATACCTTTACCTACCAATACTCCCTATATACCACAAAAATTATACCTATCAACTACCTACTTCCCTAAACCTACCTACCTCATACATACCTCTTCCCTACCTAATACATTTCCTATCTACCTACCTCTTACCTATTACCTACCTACCTACATACATCCTACTTACCTCCCTACATACTACATACTATATCCCTCCCTACCACTTCCCTATATACCGACTTACTACCTATATACAACTACTACAACCTACCACTATATATACATCAACACACTTAAACCCTACCTCCCTGTACCTATATCACACCTTCCATATTACTTAATATCTATCTTCTATCTATAATATACCACCAATATGTATATACCTACCTAATAGCATATCCTTCTATATAGCTATATACCTACCTATTAGTAAAACCCTCCCTATATAGCTATATATTACCTATATAGCTTTTAAACCTACCTATTAGTTTTATACCTCCCTATAACTTATACCTACCTATATACTAATACCTACCTAAAAGCTATATACCTCCCTTATAGCTATTCCCTACCTTATACTATTTACCTTAATCCTATACCTCTATGTTGCTATGTACCTCCTATATATCTATATGAACGACCACCTTCAGGTGTGTCGCTATTGTCTCTCCCCACCCCCGTATAGAAAAAGTTAATCCTGTAGAAAGAATGCGAGGACAAGAAAGCTGTTGCCCATGCAGCAAGCTCCCTCTCTCCACAAGGTGGATCCAAAGGAGAGCAAGCCCGTCGTTTGTACCACTGGCGCCCGGGGATTTTTCCAGAACGAGATCGCAAACGACAACGAAATGCCTTGGGGACTCCGGCTCCGCATTTTTCCTCAGGGTTGACTCCCGAACCTTTTTCATCTTATAGTACCACAAGGCGTGGATTGCCTTAATAGGATGGACTCCACCCTCTGACCATGTACGGACTGAACAAAAGGCAGCAGTCGGGAATCCATGTATCGAATAACAAAACCAAAAAATTTTGCAAATCCGTGTTTGCACATGTCGCGCTTGCTTGTATGGTGTATGAATACACAATAATACACACACCATCACTGCACATGCGCACGCGCGCGCGCACTCACTCACTCACACACACATACCCCCACTTTAAACCGCACACGCACAGCCACACACACACCGCACACACACGCATTTGCATGGGCGGGCCTGGTTATGGGGGTACATAGGTAGATTTTAGATATGTAGATATATAGGTATATATCTAAGATATAAAAAGGGAGGTAAGGTACGGAGGGATGTAGATATGTAAGTAGGTGGTAAATAGGAAAATATAGGTAAAAAATATATATATATATATTATATATATAATTAAATATATATATATATATAATATATAATATTTATATATATACTTACCTAATGCCCTGTACTGATCAAATACCTAATATACCTAATACCCCTATACCTACCTACCTACATAAAAGCGCGCCTTTCTCCTACCCTTAACAGTCTATCTCCCTTCCTGCTCCCTTTCCCCCTCGAGGATGGTAAAATCAGTTTAAAATTGAAAATTTACCACGAAACTAGATCGAATGATGTTTGAAAATTCATATACATGAACAAGCATTACACAGAATAAATGCATATTGTCAGATTTAAAAGTGAGTTTTTTTATTTATATGTAATGAATGTCCATTTATAATTTTACTGGTTTTTAATAGTTTTTTTTATTTTTTACATGCATAATTTCCCAATTTTTGACAAGCTTAAACCACTTTCCCACTCCTCCTTACCCGCCCCAAGAACCTAAACCCTACCTACATACCTACCTATCAATGGCCCGCCACCAGCCAGCCAGCCAAAAAACAACCTACCTATGCACTCCAGTCAATCATTCATTTAGTCGTCATAAATTTTTAAGAGCACGGTTAAATTTGCATAGCGCATATTTGACTTTGATATTTTTAAAACAATACATAAATTGCTGCATATCCATATATATATATTCATATCATATATACATACATACATTAAAACATATATAAATTATATATTAATACATATACACAAATAACATATTATATACATTACCCCACATATACATATTACATCATATACACATATTACTAAAAAACACATATATACATAACACATATAAATATAATATCATATACACATTTACATATAATTACATATACACATATTACATAAACAATTAATATTACTTATATAAATATAATATTTTATATTAAAATTTAAAATATATATATATATATATATATATTATATATATAACACACATTATTTATATATATATATATTTTATATACATTTTAATATAAATATATATATATACAATATATATATCATTATATATCATAAATATATACATACATTTATAACATCCCGTAGTATAACATACATATATATATATACATCAATTTTATATACATATTTTATATTACAATATTACATATTAAAATACATACATATATATCATTTATATACACACATATAAACACACACAAAAACACATATATATATAATAAATATATAATATATATCATATATAATACTATATACATATATACATATATATACATATATACATTATACATAAAACAATATAATACTATTACATATTATTACATATTATACTTATATATAAAATATATATACATATTATATATTAAAAATAATACATCATTAAAATATACTACTATAATATATATAATATATATAAATTAAAAATTACTACATAATTAATACTACATATATTAACATATATTATCCCTTTATACAATTATAATACATAATAATAACATATAAAATACACATATATTATCACATTATATCATATATAATTACAATATAACATAATATAATACAATTTTTATACAATATAACATATTAAAAAGACTATAATATATTAAATATAATACATATAATTTAAAAACATATAACATATTAAAAACATATATACTATATTACTTATACATATATACATATATAATTTCTATATAATTAAAATATAACTAATACATATATATATATACAATTATTATATATACATATAATAATATACATATATCAATATATATACTTATTATACATATATATATAATATTATATATATATTATATATATATATAATTCATATATAATATATTTAAAAATATATATATATACATATATATATTATTATATAAATATATACATTATACATATATATATAACTATGTATATGAAATCTAATAAATAAAAGCAATATTAAGATTTTATTAAAAAAAAATGCCGCCACCACCACTGTTTTTTTAAGAAAACAGGGGAAAACGATCTTTCCAAGTGAATTAAATTATTTTTTAAAAATTTAAAAACAATTCCTATAATGAAGGGATTGAGAAAATAAATAAAAGTTTTCCCATATTTCACTATTTTTTAATTTTTCAATATTTTTACGTAGTTAAATTTGTTAAAAAAACATTCAAACTATATTAAAATTTTGTTTTAAAAAACATTTAATCTATATCAAAATGGGAAAGTTTTTTAAAAAAAATCGATTTAAAAAAAACTGAAAGCCCCGCTTACCAAATAAACCAACCAAAAGGACCCCCCCAACCCCCCCTGGGCCCCCATTGGTTTCCTCCGGGCTTTTTCCTTTTTTTTTGGACCCCAGCCGGGGGCTCTCAACCC
>NW_023655272.1:0-4262 GCF_015228065.2 Penaeus monodon
ATGAACCGCAATAGAACGACAGCCCGGCCGAAAAATAAAAGCTGACACAGGCCGGGCCATAAGTGGTGGCGAAGCCAGAACTTCTCAATCTCATTACTACCACCAAGAACTCAACCCTTAGAACCCCAGAAGACACACGGATACGAGCTAAATACCATCAGTATGAACACGCGTTGTCTACCTGTCAAAATTCAGCTAAAAACTTAAAACTTTCCGCCAACACCAATAGACTTAAAAAGCAAACCCTTGTGATTAACAGTGTCAAAAGTTGCATTAAAATCCAGAGAGACAAGCCTTGACTCATAACCCTTATCTAAAGCAGACTGCTTTTCATGCACCAGCATAAGCAATGCATCATTACGGCCGAGTCTCTGGAAGAAACGGTCTCAAATATAAACCACAAACGTTCAAAAACCATAGATAAAATATGGTGAAATTGAAATGGCCCTATAGTCAGTAGGGGAAGACTGTAGTGGACCCTTGAGAATAAGGGAAACATTACCAAAGCGCCAGCACTCTGAAAATGACCCTTGAATAACAAAAGGAGTAAGATTACAGCTAAGTTAGAGACTAATTGACCCTATATATATATTTTTTATCAACGGAAACAAGTCTTAGGGTCTTACTCCACCACATTCGTCTAATCTGAAGACAAGTGAATTAAAGTATGTAATGGGTGACATGAAAGAGGAAGTTCAATATCTTCTAAACTTTGTTTTGAATTAAAAACATTCTGCTAGCAAGGTAGCTTCTCAATCGACTATAAGTAACACTCCTTCATTAAAGGAGGAATAGAGGACTCAGCACTAACAGATATGTTTTAAGTGTTGACCACCATTTCTGAGGTTTGACTCTTCTGAGAGAAACATTCAAATGTGTCTTTATATCATTTTAGCCTCCCTATAAACATAAGTTGTTGTATTTCTCATGGCAACATAATTTTCCCAACAAGGATGAGTGCGCTTAGCAGACCTATAAGCCTAGTGACATCTTTCATTAACCATGCTTTATGCACCAGATTTAAGGTTTTTGCTGGTACAACTCGTCATAATATCCAACAATGATAAATTCAGAGTATTAACAGGTTCCAAGATTTCAATATCATAATACACATTATCAAGATGCGATATTACAGAATACACATAAAGAATAAATAAGAAATCCCAAATTTTCCTTTTCCTCAATGTCATCGTCATTATAATTCTTATGTGCCGTGAAGTATTCACGATACTTACATACCTAGTTTTACATTCTTTGCTTTTCTTATGGTAAAGAAGAAGAGAGAGGAGAGAATGGAGGTGAAATGCCTGGGTTACATATTTCCCTGCTTTTTCATATATGACTTGCTATTCTTTTCAGGACAATATATGCTGATATCTTACCTCATGGGAAGAATCACGGTACAGTATTAAAGAATAGTCTATGCTACGTACCATCGACTAAACCAGACTCTCACAGACCATACATACTCTTTTCAGTGTACACATCAAACGTTCTTTATAACATATTCAAGCAATAAGATGGAATAGAAACACAGCCAAGGAATTAGATGATAGTTTCAGATTGTTTTGGGTGGCTAAAAGAGGAGTAATGAACGGAACTAGACTGAAAAAGATATAGGATTGGAAATTCTAGTAATGACAAGCGGTTTGAAAAGCGTGGTGGATGGAGAACTTCGAAGCCGCTTCTGATGGAGGCATTGCAATTTTGAGATGAGAATGAATCAAATTAGGCAGAGTCAAGTATCCTTTTTGTTCATGGTAAAGACGGTATACGAAGTAAGTAACAAATTTAAGATAATAAACACAGACATACCTTGACAGCACAATATAAAAAATTTTCAAAATAAGGGAGTGCAGAAAAAAAGAAGGATGAAGGAATATGATTAATTTCAAGAAAGAAAACTGGGAGTGATCTAGTGCAATGTAAGGGATATCCGTGTCAATGGGCCTCCAAAAATGCATCATCAGAGTGACGATGGCCGTGAAGCAATGTTGAGAAAATATGGGCAAGGATAGGTTTACCCAATATTACAAGTATCTCTCTGTTCCTCATAGGGAAGAATGGGCGTCTATGCGTAGAGTGAGAAGCATTATTTAGTCTTTCGTATATTCACTAGTTAGCTTTCAGTTTTCACAAACACAAAACTTTCACAAAATAAGGCAAATTATGAGATCAGATAGAACCTTTTCACTGCTCGTTGCCATCTCCCTGGAATCCATTTAGGACAAAACACAATACAGAGGCAATAAAAAGCAAAACATATATGAATAATATATAATATTTTATTATATATATATATATATATATATATAATATATTATAATATATATATAGTGTGTGGTTTGTGTGTGTGTGTGTTGTTGGAGTGTGGTGTGTGTGTGTGTGTATGTGTGTGTGTATGTGTGTGTGTGTGTGTGTGTGTGTGTTTTTTCGCAAACATAAAAAATAAAAATAACGTACAAAAAATAATGATAATAAAAAATCAATAATTAATCACCTAAAATCATAAAGATATCATACAAATATGAAATCCACACAACCAAGGTAGAAAATTAAAGTTCATTGGCTTAAATTAAAAGAGGGAAAAATGCCATAAACATTTGTAATTATGAAAAACAAACAAACAAGCAAATAAACTAACGGCTGGCTTACCATCATATAACACTTTAAAATGTGCAAGTGCGACAAAATGAAGCTTAAAAACGGCGAAAAACTAGTCATACTCAGCGAAGAAATTAAATAATAATGATAATAATAATAATAATGATACTACTACTACTACTACTACTACTACTAATAATAATAATAATAATGATAATGATAATAATGATAATAATAATAATAATAAAATAAATGAAGGCGGCACTAAATACTAAAGATATAAAAAAGAAAAAAATTGTCATTATAAAATATAATAATTATAAAAATAAAATGGACTGTCATTCAAAAACAATGTTGGCCTATAGCCAAGTAAGATACCGAAAGGGCAAGGCATAAGATACAGGGAGTGAGAGCCGGTCCGTATGTCCTGAGGACCTTCATACTTTTCCGAGGCCGGGGTTGGAGCAGGATGTAGATTAAGGAAAGATAGGCTGAGGTAAAAGGAAGAGAAACTAGGCTTAGGGCAGAGGAAAAGAGTGGAAGAAGGAATGTAAACACATATATATATCTTACTAAATAGGCATTGATACTTAGGTCAAGGCACTTTTGAGAGGAAATCATGGATATAAAATAGGAACGTTTACTACAGAGAGAATAGAGGAAAATGACAGTATAGAAAATTAGAATATGAGTAAAGAATAGACGAAGTACTTAACAAAAGAATAAATGCTAGGCTAGACTAAGCCAGGAAGGAGAAATCAAACCCACATAAGCTTTTGAAAGAAGGGTTTGTAGGAAAGAAGGAAGAGAGAGAATACATAGGGAAATAGAATAGAGAAAATGGTGTAGAAGAAGAAAATTAGGGATATGAGAAGTATATCTGGAACACAAATGGGAAAGGGGAAAAAGTAGATAGAGGCTAGGAGAGGGAAAGGCAAAGGACACAGAAAGTTAGGAGAGGGAAAGAGAGGAAAGGATGGAAATGGAAAAGAAAAGGGTGAGGAAAGGTCTAGAATGGAGATTCACAATCCTCCCGTGCCCGTGGTCACAGTAGCCCACAGAGACTACGAACCTGAGCCTTTAAGGAAAAAAGAAAAAAGAAAAATATGAAAGATCAGCTGGGCATACCAAAACTGAACACACATATAAAAGGGTAACATGGGAAATATCATTGACACGCGCGCGCACGCGCATGCGCACGCACGCACGCACGCAGCGCACGCGCGGAAGCGCACACACACACACCACGCACCACCACATATATAAACAACACTACAACCATAACACATAAACCACTTTAAACATTGCTAACACTCTGGAGTTTCCACTCGTACCCGCTGCCGTAGCGCGGCTGCGCAGTCAGATATACACGTTATCAATTAAGCGCTACAATTTCAATGTAAATACTTAACATTTTATATGCACGAGAGAAAAGATAAAACGGCACATGGTTTTGCATAAAATACGCTGATGTCACCTGCGCAGGTAAAAATGCGCAGGGCATAAGCAGAAGCGGTGGAACCGCCAGACTTCTGCCCAAGACTTCAGCAAAGTTAGAGAGAGAGATTGTTCGATTTTTACCATTTATATTTTCGAATTTGAGGCGCGAAATACTCACAGACACAAATATATTACGTAAAGGATTATCAAGTAAAGTA